>NW_027420675.1:0-1972 GCF_009905375.1 Apium graveolens | reverse complement strand
ATGAAAAAAAAAAAATCACTCTTGCATGTCAGAAGAAAATCCGGTAAAAGTCCCCCTAGACAACGAGACTCTTCCCGATTTACAAGAATTTTAAAATGATTTTTTCGACGATCCAACCATAATGTTAAGATATATCAATTTATTCCTATGAAAAATTATAAAAAAAATTAGAATTCATCTTGCATGTCAGGATTAAAAAATCCGGTAAAAGTACCCTCCACAACGAGACTCGTTCCCGATTTACAAGATTAATTTTTAAAATGATTTTTTCGACGATCCAACCGTACGGATGTTAAGATATTTCAATTTTAGTCATATGAAAAAATTATAAAAAATTAGAAATTCATCTTGCATGTCAGGATTAGAAAAATCCGGTAAAAGTACTACTCCACAACGAGACTCGTTCCCGATTTACAAGATTAATTTTTAAAATGATTTTTTCGACGATCCAACCGTACGGATGTTAAGATATATCAATTTTAGTCATATGAAAAAATTATAAAAAATTAGAAATTCATCTTGCATGTCAGGATTAGAAAAATCCGGTAAAAGTACCCCTCCCACAACGAGACTCGTTCCCGATTTACAAGATTAATTTTTAAAATGATTTTTTCGACGATCCAACCGTATGTTAAGATATATCAATTTTAGTCCTATGAAAAAATTATAAAAAAATTAGAAATTCATCTTGCATGTCAGGATTAGAAAAATCCGGTAAAGTACCCCTCCCGACAACGAGACTCGTTCCCGATTTACAAGATTAATTTTTAAAATGATTTTTTCGACGATCCAACCGTACGGATGTTAAGATATATCAATTTTAGTCATATGAAAAAATTATAAAAAATTAGAAATTCATCTTGCATGTCAGATTAGAAAAATCCGGTAAAAGTACCCCTCCCGACAACGAGACTCGTTCCCGATTTACAAGATTAATTTTTAAAATGATTTTTTTCGACGATCCAACCGTACGGATGTTAAGATATTTCAATTTTAGTCATATGAAAAATTATAAAAAAATTAGAATTCATCTTGCATGTCAGGATTAGAAAAATCCGGTAAAACCCATCCCACAACGAACTCGTTCCCGATTTACAAGATTAATTTTTTAAAATGATTTTTTCGACGATCCAACCGTACGGATGTTAAGTTATATCAATTTTAGTCCTATGAAAAAATTAAAAAAATTAGAAATTCATCTTGCATGTCAGGATTAGAAAAATCCGGTAAAAGTACCCCTCCCCAACGAGACTCGTTCCCGATTTGCAAGATTAATTTTTAAAATGATTTTTTCGACGATCCAACCGTACGGATGTTAAGATATTCAATTTTAGTCATATGAAAAAATTATAAAAAAATTAGAAATTCATCTTGCATGTCAGGATTAGAAAAATCCGGTAAAAGTACCTCCCCACAACGAGACTCGTTCCCGATTTACAAGATTAATTTTTAAAATGATTTTTTCGACGATCCAACGTACGGATGTTAAGTTATCAATTTTAGTCCTATGAAAAAATTATAAAAAAATTAGAAATTCATCTTGCATGTCAGGATTAGAAAAATCCGGTAAAAGTACCCCTCCCGACAACGAGACTCGTTCCCGATTTGCAAGATTAATTTTTAAAATGATTTTTTCGACGATCCAACCGTACGGATGTTAAGATATTTCAATTTTAGTCATATGAAAAATTATAAAAAAATTAGAAATTCATCTTGCATGTCAGGATTTGAAAAATCCGGTAAAAGTACCCCCCACAGACTCGTTCCCGATTTAGAAGATTAATTTTTAAAATGATTTTTCGACGATCCAACCGTACGGATGTTAAGATATATCAATTTTAGTCCTATGAAAAAATTATAAAAAAATTAGAAATTCATCTTGCATGTCAGGATTAGAAAAATCCGGTAAAAGTACCCCTCCCGACAATGAGACTCGTTCCCGATTTAAAGATTAATTTTTAAAATGATTTTT
>NW_027420674.1:0-673 GCF_009905375.1 Apium graveolens | reverse complement strand
GTAAAACTTGTCCCGAAACACGAGTACTCAAATAAAAAGGCAATATATATGCTTGTGGCATAGTTTGTATTATAAATATTTCATATAATACATGGCCCTCTGCTGGACCGTCCGCCCCGGTTACTTACGCATTCATCCAATCTTAAAATATTTTATTGAAAAGGGGTCATAATAATCGATACCCTTATAAATTTTATTGAAAAGGGGTCACATAATAGGAATACTTGCATTAAAATCATCTTTTTTCTTAAAGTACAAACATTTATAAATCCGATAATTTGACAAGTAAAAACACTTAACTATTCTGAACATAAACAGACGAGTACTTGCATAAATAGAATCATTTAATTCAGCGAATGTAAAACATTTATCTATTCTGAAGTTCGAATAGAGAAGAATACTTGCATAATCATAAGCAGTTTGATATATAAAATATTAAACTATTCCAGAATTAGAATAGTATAGAAATTTTCCTTTGATTTTAAGCAGTTAGTCACACTCGTAGCAACACAATTATCTTAGTCTGACATCTCAAGACATCACCGTCTTGTACTTCGCTAAATCTCTGATATGTTGCTCATGCAGTGCTGCAACCTAATATTCCATATTATTCTACTCTGCTCTTCATCCATTCCATCCGGTCCTGATCGTCTTGAAAGACTCGCATCTTAAA
>NW_027420673.1:0-24045 GCF_009905375.1 Apium graveolens | reverse complement strand
AATGACTCTAATATGGTGAAAAGTGACTAACATGGTTAATTAGAACCAAAATGTGGACCAAAATTGACTTGTATGAATATGGCACTAAGAGGTGGAAAAAGGATTTCTAATTGCATGTACATGATTTAACATGTTAATTGTACCAATATATGATGGCAAGTGACTCTTATAAGGTGCAAAGTGACTCTAATATGGTGAGAAGTCACTTACATGATTGATTGGAGCCATAATGTGGCCCAAAATTGACTTGTAGGAAAGGGGTACCAAGAGGTGGTTAAAGGATGTCTAATTGCATTTACGTGATGTTAACATGTTAATTGTATCAATATATGGGCAAGTGACTCTATAGGGTGTAAAGGTACTCTAATATGGTGAACAGTGACTTACATGGTTGATTAGAGCCAAAATGTGGAACAAAATTAACTTGTATGAAAGTGGCATTAATAGGTGGTTAAAGGATGTCAAATTGGATGTATATGATGTTAACATGTCAATTGTTGCATATATGGTGGAAAATGACTCTTATAGGGTACAAAGTGACTCTAATATGGTGAGAAGTGACTAACATGGTTAATTAGAACCAAAATGTGGACCAAAATTGACTTGTATGAATATGACACTAAGAGGTGGTAAAAGGATTTCTAATTGCATGTCCATGATGTTAACATGTTAATTGTACCAATATATGATGGCAAGTGACTCTTATAAGGTGCAAAGTGACTCTAATATGGTGAGAAGTCACTTACATGATTGATTAGAGCCAAAATGTGGCCCTAAATTGACTTGTACGAAAGGGGTACCAAGAGGTGGTTAAAGGATGTCTAATTGCATGTACATGATGTTAACATGTTAATTATATCAATATTTGGTGGCAAGTGACTCTTAAAGGGTGCAAAGTGACTCTAATATGGTGAAAAGTGACTAACATGGTTAATTAGAACCAAAATGTGGACCAAAATTGACTTGTATGAATATGGCACTAAGAGGTGGTAAAAGGATTTCTAATTGCATGTACATGATGTTAACATGTTAATTGTACCAATATATGATGGCAAGTGACTCTTATAAGGTGCAAAGTGACTCTAATATGGTGAGAAGTCACTTACATGATTGATTAGAGCCAAAATGGCCCAAAATTGACTTGTAGCAAAACGGTACCAAGAGGTGGTTAAAGGATGTCTAATTGCATTTACGTGATGGTAACATGTTAATTGTATCAATATATGGGGCAAATGACTCTTATAGGGTGTAAAGGTACTCTAATATGGTGAACAGTGACGTACATGGTTGATTAGAGCCAAAATGTGGAACAAAATTAACAGGTATAAAAGTGGCATTAATAGGTGGTAAAGGATGTCAAATTGGATGTATATGATGTTAACATGTCAATTGTTGCATATATGGTGGAAAGTGACTCTTATAGGGTGCAAAGTGACTCTAATATGGTGAGAAGTGACTAACATGGTTAATTAGAACCAAAATGTGGACCAAAATTGACTTGTATGAATATGGCACTAAGAGGTGGTAAAAGGATTTCTAATTGCATGTACATGATGTTAACATGTTAATTGTACCAATATATGATGGCAAGTGACTCTTATAAGGTGCAAAGTGACTCTAATATGGTGAGAAGTCACTTACATGATTGATTAGAGCCAAAATGTGGCCCAAAATTGACTTGTAGGAAAGGGGTACCAATAGGTGGTTATAGCATGTCTAATTGCATTTACGTGATGTTAACATGTTAATTGTATCAATATATGGGGCAAGTGACTCTTATAGGGTGAAGTACTCTAATATGGTGAACAGTGAACATGGTTGATTAGAGGCAAAATGTGGACAAAATTAACTTGTATGAAAGTGGCATTAATAGGTGGTAAAAGGATTCAAATTGGATGTATGATGTTAACATGTAATTGTGCATATATGGAAAGTGACTCTATATAGGTGCAAAGTGACTAATATGGTGAGAAGTGACTAATGTTAATTAGAACCAAAATGTGGACCAAAATTGACTTGTATGAAATGGCACTAAGAGGTGGTTAAAGGATTCTAATTGAATGTACATGATGTTAACATGTTAATTGTACAATATATGATGGCAAGTGACTCTTATAGGTGCAAAGTGACTCTAATATGGTGAGAAGTCACTTACATGATGATTAGAGCCAAAATGTGGCAAAATTAACTTGTACGAAAGTGGCAAGAGGTGGTTAAAGGATGAAATTGCATGTACATGATGTTAACATGTTAATTCTATCATATTGGTGGCAAGTGCTATAAGGGTGCAAAGTGACTCTATAGGGTGAAAGTGACTCAATATGGTGAAAGTGACTAACATGGTTAATTAGAACCAAAATGTGGACCAAAATTGACTTGTATGAATATGGCACTAAGAGGTGGTAAAAGGATTTCTAAGCATGTACATGATGTTAACATGTTAATTGTACCAATATATGATGGCAAGTGACTCTTATAAGGTGCAAAGTGACTCTAATATGGTGAGAAGTCACTTACCATGAATGATTAGAGCCAAAATGGTGGCCCTAAATGACTGTTACGAAAGGGGTACCAGAGGTGGTTAAAGGATGTCTAATTGCTATGTACATGATGTTAACATGTTAATTACTATCATATTTGGTGGCAAGTGACTCTTAACAGGTGTGCAAAGTGGACTCTAATATGGTGAAAAGTGACTAACATGGTTAATTAGAACCAACATGTGGACCAAATTGACAGTGTATGAATATTGCACTAAGAGGTCGGTAAATAGGATTTCTAATATGCATGTACATGATGTTAACATGTTAATTTGTACCAAATATATGATGGCGAACGTGACGTCTTATAGGTGCAAAGTGACTCTAATATGGTGAGAAGTCACTTACATGATTATTAGAGCCAAAATGTGGCCCAAAATTGAATTGATAGGAAAGGGGTACCAAGAGGTGGTTAAAGGATGTCTAATTGCATGTACATGATGTGAACATGTTAATTGTAGCAATATACGTGTGCAAGTGACTCCTATAGGGTGCAAAGTGACTCTTATAGGGTGTAAAGGTACTCTAATATGGTGAACAGTGACTTACATGGTTGATTAGAGCCAAAATGTGGAACAAAAATTAACTTGTATGAAAGTGGCATTAAGAGGTGGTAAAAGGATGTCAAATTGGATGTATATGATGTTAACATGTCAATTGTTGCATATATGGTGGAAAGTGACTCTTATAGGGTGCAAAGTGACTCTAATATGGTGAGAAGTGACTAAAATGGTTAATTAGAACCAAAATGTGGACCAAAATTGACTTGTATGAATATTGCACTAAGAGGTGGTAAAAGGATTTCTAATTGCATGTCCATGATGTTAACATGTTAATTGTACCAATATATGATGGCAAGTGACTCTTTATAAGGTGCAAAGTGACTCTAATATGGTGAGAAAGTCACTTACAAGATTGATTAGAGCCAAAATCTGGCCCAAAATTGACTTGTATGAAAGGGGTACCAGAGGTGATTAAAGTATGTCTAATTGCATTTACATGATGTTAAACAAGTTAATTATTCAATAGTTTGGTGGCAAGTGGACTCTTAAAGGGTGCAAAGTGACCTCTAATATGGTGAAAAGTGACTAACATGGTTTAATTAGAAACAAATGTGGACCAAAATTGACTTGTATGAATATGGCACTAAGAGGTGGTAAAAGATTTCTAATTGCATGTACATGATTTTAACATGTTAATTGTACCAATATATGATGGCAAGTGACTCTTATAAGGTGCAAAGTGACTCTAATATGGTGAGAAGTCACTTACATGATTGATTGGAGCCAAAATGTGGCCCAAAATTGACTTGTAGGAAAGGGGTACCAAGTAGGTGGTTAAAGGATGTCTAATTGCATTTACGTGATGTTAACATGTTAAGTTGTATCAATATATGGGGCAAGTGACTCTTATAGGGTGTAAAGGTACTCTAATATGGTGAACAGTGGGACTTACATGGTTGATTAGAGCCAAAATGGGGAACAAAATTAACTTGTATGAAAGTGGCATTAATAGGTGGTTAAAGGATGTCAAATTGGATGTATATGATCTTAACTTGTCAATTGTTGCATATATGGTGGAAAGTGACTCTTATAGGGTGCAAAGTGACTCTAATATGGTGAGAAGTGACTAACATGGATAATTAGAACCAAAATGTGGACCAAAATTGACTTGTATGAATATGGCACTAAGAGGTGGTAAAAGGATTTCTAATTGCATGTCCATGATGTTAACATGTTAATTGTACCAATATATGATGGCAAGTGACTCTTATAAGGTGCAAAGTGACTCTAATATGGTGAGAAGTCACTTACATGATTGATTAGAGCCAAAATGTGGCCCTAAATTGACTTGTACGAAAGGGGGTACCAAGAGGTGGTTAAAGGATGTCTAATTGCATGTACATGATGTTAACATGTTAATTATATCAATATTTGGTGGCAAGTGACTCTTAAAGGGTGCAAAAGTGACTCTAATATGGTGAAAAGTGACTAACATGGTTAATTAGAAACCAAAATGTGGACCAAATTGACTTGTATGAATATGGCACTAAGAGGTGGTAAAAGGATTTCTATATTGCATGTACATGATGTTAACATGTTATTGTACCAATATATGATGGCAAGTGACTCTTATAAGGTGCAAAGTGACTCTAATATGGTGAGAAGTCACTTACATGATTGATTAGAGCCAAAATTGGCCCAAAATTGAATTATAGGAAAGGGGTACCAAGAGGTGGTTAAAGATGTCTAATTGCATGTACGATTGATGTGAACATGTTAATTGTATCAATATACGGTGGCAAGTGACTCCTATAGGGTGCAAAGTGACTCTTATAGGGTGTAAAGGTACTCTAATATGGTGAACAGTGACTTACATGGTTGATTAGAGCAAAAATGTGGAACAAAATTAACTTGTATGAAAGTGGCATTAAGAGGTGGTAAAAGGATGTCAATTGGATGTATATGATGTTAACATGTCAATTGTTGCATATATGGTGGAAAGTGACTCTTATAGGGTGCAAAGTGACTCTAATATGGTGAGAAGTGACTAACATGGTTAATTAGAACCAAAATGTGGACCAAAATTGACTTGTATGAATATGGCACTAAGAGGTGGTAAAAGGATTTCTAATTGCATGTACATGATGTTAACATGTTAATTGTACCAATATATGATGGCAAGTGACTCTTATAAGGTGCAAAGTGACTCTAATATGGTGAGAAGTCACTTACATGATTGATTAGAGCCAAAATGTGGCCCAAAATTGACTTGTAGGAAAGGGGTACCAAGAGGTGGTTAAGGGTCTAATTGCATTACGTGATGTTAACATGTTAATTATCAATATTGGGCAAGTGACTCTTATAGGGTGCAAAGTACTCTAATATGGTGAAAGTGACACATGGTTGATTAGACCAAAATGTGGACAAAATTGACTTGTATGAAATGGCATTAAGAGGTGGTAAAAGGATGTCTAATTGATGTATATGATGTTAACATGTAATTGTGCATATATGTGGAAAGTGACTCTTATAGGTGCAAAGTGACTCTATATGGTGAGAAGTCAACATGGTTAATTAGAACCAAAATGTGGACCAAAATTGACTTGTATGAAATGGCACAAGAGGTGGTTAAAGGATTCTAATTGCATGTACATGATGTTAACATGTTAATTGTACCAATATATGATGGCAAGTGACTCTTATAGGTGCAAAGTGACTCTAATATGGTGAGAAGTCACTTACATGTTGATTAGAGCCAAAATGTGGCCCAAAATTGACTTGTATGAAAGGGTACCAAGAGGTGGTTAAAGGATGTCAATTGCATGTACATGATGTTAACATGTTAATTCTATCAATTGTTGCATGACTCTTAGGGTGCAAAGTGACTCTATATGGTGAAAGTGACTCTAATATGGTGAGAAGTGACTAACATGGTTAATTAGAACCAAAATGTGGACCAAAATTGACTTGTATGAATATGGCACTAAGAGGTGGTAAAAGGATTTCTAATTATGTACATGATGTTAACATGTTAATTTTACCAATATATGATGGCAAGTGACTCTTATAAGGTGCAAAGTGACTTAATATGGTGAGAAGTCACTTACATGATGATTTAGAGCCAAAATGTGGCCCATAAATTGACTTGTACGAAAGGGTACCAAGAGGTGGTTAAAGGATGTCTAATTGCATGTACATGATGTAACATGTTAATTCTATCAATATTTGGTGGCAAGTGACTCTTAAAGGGTTTGCCAAAGTGACTCTAATATGGTGAAAAGTGACTAACATGGTTAATTTAGAACCAAAATGTGGACCCAAAATTGACTTGTATGAATATGGCACTAAGAGGTGGTGTAAACGATTTTCTAAATATGTACATGATGTTAACATGTTAATTGTACCAATATATGATGGCAGTGGACTCTTATAAGGTGCAAAGTGACTCTAATATGGTGAGAAGTCACTTACATGATTGATTAGAGCCAAATATGGCTCAAAATGAATTGTAGGAAAGGGGTACCAAGAGGTGGTTAAAGGATGTCTAATTGCATGTACATGATGTGAACATGTTAATTGTATCAATATACGGTGGCAAGTGACTCCTATAGGGTGCAAAGTGACTCTTATAGGGTGTAAAGGTACTCTAATATGGTGAACA
The DNA here is from genome assembly GCF_009905375.1 of Apium graveolens. Lineage (NCBI taxonomy): Eukaryota > Viridiplantae > Streptophyta > Magnoliopsida > Apiales > Apiaceae > Apium > Apium graveolens. Next base: position 17,341 of record NW_027420673.1, on the reverse strand, counting down.
GTGACTTACATGGTTGATTAGAGCCAAAATGTGGAACAAAATTAACTTGTATGAAAGTGGCATTAAGAGGTGGTAAAAGGATGTCAAATTGGATGTATATGATGTTAACATGTCAATTGTTGCATATATGGTGGAAAGTGACTCTTATAGGGTGCAAAGTGACTCTAATATGGTGAGAAGTGACTAAAATGGTTAATTAGAACCAAAACGTGGACCAAAATTGACTTGTATGAATATGCACTAAGAGGTGGTAAAGGATTTCTAATTGCATGTCCATGATGTTAACATGTTAATTGTACCAATATATGATGGCAAGTGACTCTTATAAGGTGCAAAGTGACTCTAATATGGTGAGAAGTCACTTACATGATTGATTAGAGCCAAAATCTGGCCCAAAATTGACTTGTATGAAAGGGTTACCAAGAGGTGATTAAAGGATGTCTAATTGCATGTACATGATGTTAACAAGTTAATTATATCAATATTTGGTGGCAAGTGACTCTTAAAGGGTGCAAAGTGACTCTAATATGGTGAAAAGTGACTAACATGGTTAATTAGAAACAAAATGTGGACCAAAATTGACTTGTATGAATATGGCACTAAGAGGTGGTAAAAGGATTTCTAATTGCATGTACATGATTTTAACATGTTAATTTGTAGCAATATATGATGGCAAGTGACTCTTATAAGGTGCAAAGTGACTCTAATATGGTGAGAAGTCACTTACATGATTGATTGGAGCCAAATGTGGCCCAAAATTGACTTGTAGGAAAGGGGTACCAAGTGGTGGTTAAAGGATGTCTAATTGCATTTACGTGATGTTAACATGTTAATTGTATCAATATATGGGGCAAGTGACTCTTATAGGGTGTAAAGGTACTCTAATATGGTGAACAGTGACTTACATGGTTGATTAGAGCCAAAATGTGGAACAAAATTAACTTGTATGAAAGTGGCATTAATAGGTGGTTAAAGGATGTCAAATTGGATGTATATGATGTTAACATGTCAATTGTTGCATATATGGTGGAAAGTGACTCTTATAGGGTGCAAAGTGACTCTAATATGGTGAGAAGTGACTAACATGGTTAATTAGAACCAAAATGTGGACCAAAATTTACTTGTATGAATATGGCACTAAGAGGTGGTAAAAGGATTTCTAATTGCATGTCCATGATGTTAACATGTTAATTGTACCAATATATGATGGCAAGTGACTCTTATAAGGTGCAAAGTGACTCTAATATGGTGAGAAGTCACTTACATGATTGATTAGAGCCAAAATGTGGCCCTAAATTGAATTGTACGAAAGGGGTACCAAGAGGTGGTTAAAGGATGTCTAATTGCATGTACATGATGTTAACATGTTAATTATATCAATATTTGGTGGCAAGTGACTCTTAAAGGGTGCAAAGTGACTCTAATATGGTGAAAAGTGACTAACATGGTTAATTAGAACCAAAATGTGGACCAAAATTGACTTGTATGAATATGGCACTAAGAGGTGGTAAAAGGATTTCTAATTGCATGTCCATGATGTTAACATGTTAATTGTACCAATATATGATGGCAAGTGACTCTTATAAGGTGCAAAGTGACTCTAATATGGCGAGAAGTCACTTACATGATTCATTGGAGCCATAAATGTGGCCCAAAATTGACTTGTAGGAAAGGGGTACCAAGAGGTGGTTAAAGGATGTCTAATTGCATTTACGTGATGTTAACATGTTAATTGTATCAATATTTGGTGGCAAGTGACTCTTAAAGGGTGCAAAGTGACTCTAATATGGTGAAAAGTGACTAACATGGTTAATTAGAACCAAAATGTGGACCAAAATTGACTTGTATAAATATGGCACTAATAGGTGGTAAAGGGATTTCGAATTGCATGTACATGATGTTAACATGTTAATTGTACCAATATATGATGGCAAGTGACTCTTATAAGGTGCAAAGTGACTCTAATATGGTGAGAAGTCAGTTACATGATTGATTAGAGCCAAAATGTGGCCCAAAATTGACTTGTAGCAAAAGGGTACCAAGAGGTGGTTAAAGGATGTCTAATTGCATTTACGTGATGGTAACATGTAATTGTATCAATATATGGGCAAGTGACTCTTATAGGGTGTAAAGGTACTCTAATATGGTGAACAGTGACGTACATGGTTGATTAGAGCCAAAACTGTGGAACAAATTAACAGGTATAAAAAGTGGCATTAATAGGTGGTAAAAGGATGTCAAATTGGATGTATATGATGTTAACTATGTCAATTGTTGCATATATGGTGGAAAGTGACTCTTATAGGGTTCAAAGTGACTCTAATATGGTGAGAAGTGACTAACATGTTATTAGAACCAAAATGTGGACCAAATTGACCTTGTATGAATATGGCACTAAGAGGTGGTAAAAGGATTTCTAATTGCATGTACATGATGTTAACATGTTAATTGTACCAATATATGATGGCAAGTAACTCTTATAAGGTGCAAAGTGACTCTAATATGGTGAGAAGTCACTTACATGATTGATTAGAGCCAAATGTGGCCCAAATTGACTTGTAGGAAAGGGGTACCAAGAGGTGGTTATAGCAGTCTAATTGCATTTACGTGATGTAAACATGTTAATTGTATCAATATGTGGGACAAGTGACTCTTATAGGATGTAAAGGTACTCTAATATGGTGAACAGTGACTTACATGGTTGATTAGAGGCAAAATGTGGAACAAAATTAACTTGTATGAAAGTGGCATTAATAGGTGGTAAAAGGATGTCAAATTGGATGTATATGATGTTAACATGTCAATTGTTGCATATATGGTGGAAAGTGACTCTTATAGGGTGCAAAGTGACTCTAATATGGTGAGAAGTGACTAACATGGTCATTTAGAACCAAAATGTGGACCAAAATTTACTTGTATGAATATGGCACTAAGAGGTGGTAAAAGGATTTCTAATTGCATGTCCATGATATTAACATGTTAATTGTACCAATATATGATGGCAAGTGACTCTTATAAGGTGCAAAATGACTCTAATATGGTGAGAAGTCACTTACATGATTGATTACAGCCAAAATGTGGCCCTAAATTGAATTGTACGAAAGGGGTACCAAGAGGTGGTTAAAGGATGTCTAATTGCATGTACATGATGTTAACATGTTAATTATATCAATATTTGGTGGCAAGTGACTCTTAAAGGGTGCAAAGTGACTCTAATATGGTGAAAAGTGACTAACATGGTTAATTAGAACCAAAATGTGGACCAAAATTGACTTGTATGAATATGGCACTAAGAGGTGGTAAAAGGATTTCTAATTGCATGTACATGATGTTAACATGTTAATTGTACCAATATATGATGGCGAGTGACTCTTATAAGGTGCAAAGTGACTCTAATATGGTGAGAAGTCACTTACATGATTGATTAGAGCCAAAATGTGTCCCAAAATTGAATTATAGGAAAAGGATACCAAGAGGTGGTTAAAGGATGTCTAATTGCATGTACATGATGTGAACATGTTAATTGTATCAATATACGGTGGCAAGTGACTCCTATAGGGTGCAAAGTGACTCTTATAGGGTGTAAAGGTAATCTAATATGGTGAACAGTGACTTACATGGTTGATTAGAGCCAAAATGTGGAACAAAATTAACTTGTATGAAAGTGGCATTAAGAGGTGGTAAAAGGATGTCAAATTGGATGTATATGATGTTAACATGTCAATTGTTGCATATATGGTGGAAAGTGACTCTTATAGGGTGCAAAGTGACTCTAATATGGTGAGAAGTGACTAAATGGTTAATTAGAACCAAAATGTGGACCAAAATTGACTTGTATGAATATGCACTAAGAGGTGGTAAAAGGATTTCTAATTGCATGTCCATGATGTTAACATGTTAATTGTACCAATATATGATGGCAAGTGACTCTTATAAGGTGCAAAGTGACTCTAATATGGTGAGAAGTCACTTACATGATTGATTAGAGCCAAAATGTGGCCCAAAATTGACTTGTACGAAAGGGGTACCAAGAGGTGGTTAAAGGATGTCTAATTGCATGTACATGATGTTAACAAGTTAATTATATCAATATTTGGTGGCAAGTGACTCTTAAAGGGTGCAAAGTGACTCTAATATGGTGAAAAGTGACTAACATGGTTAATTAGAACAAAATGTGGACCAAAATTGACTTGTATGAATATGGCACTAAGAGGTGGTAAAAGGATTTCTAATTGCATGTACATGATTTAACATGTTAATTGTACCAATATATGATGGCAAGTGACTCTTATAAGGTGCAAAGTGACTCTAATATGGTGAGAAGTCACTTACATGATTGATTGGCCAAATGTGGCCCAAAATTGACTTGTAGGAAAGGGGTACCAAGAGGTGGTTAAAGGATGTCTAATTGCATTTACGTGATGTTAACATGTTAATTGTATCAATATATGGGGCAAGTGACTCTTATAGGGTGTAAAGGTACTCTAATATGGTGAACAGTGACTTACATGGTTGATTAGAGCCAAAATGTGGAACAAAATTAACTTGTATGAAAGTGGCATTAATAGGTGGTTAAAGGATGTCAAATTGGATGTATATGATGTTAACATGTCAATTGTTGCATATATGGTGGAAAGTGACTCTTATAGGGTGCAAAGTGACTCTAATATGGTGAGAAGTGACTAACATGGTTAATTAGAACCAAAATGTGGACCAAAATTGACTTGTATGAATATGGCACTAAGAGGTGGTAAAAGGATTTCTAATTGCATGTCCATGATGTTAACATGTTAATTGTACCAATATATGATGGCAAGTGACTCTTATAAGGTGCAAAGTGACTCTAATATGGTGAGAAGTCACTTACATGATTGATTAGAGCCAAAATGTGGCCCAAAATTGACTTGTACGAAAGGGGTACCAAGAGGTGGTTAAAGGATGTCTAATTGCATGTACATGATGTTAACATGTTAATTATATCAATATTTGGTGGCAAGTGACTCTTAAAGGGTGCAAAGTGACTCTAATATGGTGAAAAGTGACTAACATGGTTAATTAGAACCAAAATGTGGACCAAAATTGACTTGTATGAATATGGCACTAAGAGGTGGTAAAAGGATTTCTAATTGCATGTACATGATGTTAACATGTTAATTGTACCAATATATGATGGCAAGTGACTCTTATAAGGTGCAAAGTGACTCTAATATGGTGAGAAGTCACTTACATGATTGATTAGAGCCAAAATGTGGCCCAAAATTGACTTATAGGAAAGGGGTACCAAGAGGTGGTTAAAGGATGTCTAATTGCATGTACATGATGTGAACATGTTAATTGTATCAATATACGGTGGCAAGTGACTCCTATAGGGTGCAAAGTGACTCTTATAGGGTGTAAAGGTACTCTAATATGGTGAACAGTGACTTACATGGTTGATTAGAGCCAAAATGTGGAACAAAATTAACTTGTATGAAAGTGGCATTAAGAGGTGGTAAAAGGATGTCAAATTGGATGTATATGATGTTAACATGTCAATTGTTGCATATATGGTGGAAAGTGACTCTTATAGGGTGCAAAGTGACTCTAATATGGTGAGAAGTGACTAACATGGTTAATTAGAACCAAAATGTGGACCAAAATTGACTTGTATGAATATGCACTAAGAGGTGGTAAAAGGATTTCTAATTGCATGTCCATGATGTTAACATGTTAATTGTACCAATATATGATGGCAAGTGACTTTATAAGGTGCAAAGTGACTCTAATATGGTGAGAAGTCACTTACATGATTGATTAGAGCCAAAATGTGGCCCAAAATTGACTTGTACGAAAGGGGTACCAAGAGGTGGTTAAAGGATGTCTAATTGCATGTACATGATGTTAACATGTTAATTATATCAATATTGGTGGCAAGTGACTCTTAAAGGGTGCAAAGTGACTCTAATATGGTGAAAAGTGACTAACATGGTTAATTAGAACAAAATGTGGACCAAAATTGACTTGTATGAATATGGCACTAAGAGGTGGTAAAAGGATTTCTAATTGCATGTACATGATGTTAACATGTTAATTGTACCAATATATGATGGCAAGTGACTCTTATAAGGTGCAAAGTGACTCTAATATGGTGAGAAGTCACTTACATGATTGATTGAGCCAAATGTGGCCCAAAATTGACTTGTAGGAAAGGGGTACCAAGAGGTGGTTAAAGGATGTCTAATTGCATTTACGTGATGTTAACATGTTAATTGTATCAATATATGGGGCAAGTGACTCTTATAGGGTGTAAAGGTACTCTAATATGGTGAACAGTGACTTACATGGTTGATTAGAGCCAAAATGTGGAACAAAATTAACTTGTATGAAAGTGGCATTAATAGGTGGTTAAAGGATGTCAAATTGGATGTATATGATGTTAACATGTCAATTGTTGCATATATGGTGGAAAGTGACTCTTATAGGGTGCAAAGTGACTCTAATATGGTGAGAAGTGACTAACATGGTTAATTAGAACCAAAATGTGGACCAAAATTGACTTGTATGAATATGGCACTAAGAGGTGGTAAAAGGATTTCTAATTGCATGTCCATGATGTTAACATGTTAATTGTACCAATATATGATGGCAAGTGACTCTTATAAGGTGCAAAGTGACTCTAATATGGTGAGAAGTCACTTACATGATTGATTAGAGCCAAAATGTGGCCCAAAATTGACTTGTACGAAAGGGGTACCAAGAGGTGGTTAAAGGATGTCTAATTGCATGTACATGATGTTAACATGTTAATTATCAATATTTGGTGGCAAGTGACTCTTAAAGGGTGCAAAGTGACTCTAATATGGTGAAAAGTGACTAACATGGTTAATTAGAACCAAAATGTGGACCAAAATTGACTTGTATGAATATGGCACTAAGAGGTGGTAAAAGGATTTCTAATATGTACATGATGTTAACATGTTAATTGTACCAATATATGATGGCAAGTGACTCTTATAAGGTGCAAAGTGACTCTAATATGGTGAGAAGTCACTTACATGATTGATTAGAGCCAAAATGTGGCCCAAAATTGACTTGTAGGAAAGGGGTACCAAGAGGTGGTTAAAGGATGTCTAATTGCATTACATGATGTAACATGTTAATTGTATCAATATACGGTGGCAAGTGACTCATAGGGTGCAAAGTGACTCTTATAGGGTGTAAAGGTACTCTAATATGGTGAACAGTGACTTACATGGTTGATTAGAGCCAAAATGTGGAACAAAATTAACTTGTATGAAAGTGGCATTAAGGTGGTAAAAGGATGTCAAATTGGATGTATATGATGTTAACATGTCAATTGTTGCATATATGGTGGAAAGTGACTCTTATAGGGTGCAAAGTGACTCTAATATGGTGAGAAGTGACTAACATGGTTAATTAGAACCAAAATGTGGACCAAAATTGACTTGTATGAATATTGCACTAAGAGGTGGTAAAAGGATTTCTAATTGCATGTCCATGATGTTAACATGTTAATTGTACCAATATATGATGGCAAGTGACTCTTATAAGGTGCAAAGTGACTCTAATATGGTGAGAAGTCACTTACATGATTGATTAGAGCCAAAATGTGGCCCAAAATTGACTTGTACGAAAGGGGTACCAAGAGGTGATTAAAGGATGTCTAATTGCATGTACATGATGTTAACATGTTAATTATATCAATATTTGGTGGCAAGTGACTCTTAAAGGGTGCAAAGTGACTCTAATATGGTGAAAAGTGACTAACATGGTTTTAGCAAAATGTGGACCAAAATTGACTTGTATGAATATGGCACTAAGAGGTGGTAAAAGGATTTCTAATTGCATGTACATGATGTTAACATGTTAATTGTACCAATATATGATGGCAAGTGACTCTTATAAGGTGCAAAGTGACTCTAATATGGTGAGAAGTCACTTACATGATTGATTGGAGCCAAATGTGGCCCAAAATTGACTTGTAGGAAAGGGGTACCAAGAGGTGGTTAAAGGATGTCTAATTGCATTTACGTGATGTTAACATGTTAATTGTATCAATATATGGGGCAAGTGACTCTTATAGGGTGTAAAGGTACTCTAATATGGTGAACAGTGACTTACATGGTTGATTAGAGCCAAAATGTGGAACAAAATTAACTTGTATGAAAGTGGCATTAATAGGTGGTTAAAGGATGTCAAATTGGATGTATATGATGTTAACATGTCAATTGTTGCATATATGGTGGAAAGTGACTCTTATAGGGTGCAAAGTGACTCTAATATGGTGAGAAGTGACTAACATGGTTAATTAGAACCAAAATGTGGACCAAAATTGACTTGTATGAATATGGCACTAAGAGGTGGTAAAAGGATTTCTAATTGCATGTAATGATGTTAACATGTTAATTGTACCAATATATGATGGCAAGTGACTCTTATAAGGTGCAAAGTGACTCTAATATGGTGAGAAGTCACTTACATGATTGATTAGAGCCAAAATGTGGCCCAAAATTGACTTGTACGAAAGGGGTACCAAGAGGTGTTAAAGGATGTCTAATTGCATGTACATGATGTTAACATGTTAATTATATCAATATTTGGTGGCAAGTGACTCTTAAAGGGTGCAAAGTGACTCTAATATGGTGAAAAGTGACTAACATGGTTAATTAGAACCAAAATGTGGACCAAAATTGACTTGTATGAATATGGCACTAAGAGGTGGTAAAAGGATTTCTAATTGCATGTACATGATGTTAACATGTTAATTGTACCAATATATGATGACAAGTGACTCTTATAAGGTGCAAAGTGACTCTAATATGGTGAGAAGTCACTTACATGATTGATTAGAGCCAAATGTGGCCCAAAATTGACTTGTAGGAAAGGGGTACCAAGAGGTGGTTAAAGGATGTCTAATTGCATTTACGTGATGTTAACATGTTAATTGTATCAATATATGGGGCAAGTGACTCTTATAGGGTGTAAAGGTACTCTAATATGGTGAACAGTGACTTACATGGTTGATTAGAGCCAAAATGTGGAACAAAATTAACTTGTATGAAAGTGGCATTAATAGGTGGTTAAAGGATGTCAAATTGGATGTATATGATGTTAACATGTCAATTGTTGCATATATGGTGGAAAGTGACTCTTATAGGGTGCAAAGTGACTCTAATATGGTGAGAAGTGACTAACATGGTTAATTAGAACCAAAATGTGGACCAAAATTGACTTGTATGAATATGGCACTAAGAGGTGGTAAAAGGATTTCTAATTGCATGTCCATGATGTTAACATGTTAATTGTACCAATATATGATGGCAAGTGACTCTTATAAGGTGCAAAGTGACTCTAATATGGTGAGAAGTCACTTACATGATTGATTAGAGCCAAAATGTGGCCCAAAATTGACTTGTACGAAAGGGGTACCAAGAGGTGGTTAAAGGATGTCTAATTGCATGTACATGATGTTAACATGTTAATTATATCAATATTTGGTGGCAAGTGACTCTTAAAGGGTGCAAAGTGACTCTAATATGGTGAAAAGTGACTAACATGGTTAATTAGAACCAAAATGTGGACCAAAATTGACTTGTATGAATATGGCACTAAGAGGTGGTAAAAGGATTTCTAATTGCATGTACATGATGTTAACATGTTAATTGTACCAATATATGATGGCAAGTGACTCTTATAAGGTGCAAAGTGACTCTAATATGGTGAGAAGTCACTTACATGATTGATTAGAGCCAAAATGTGGCCCAAAATTGACTTGTAGGAAAGGGGTACCAAGAGGTGGTTAAAGGATGTCTAATTGCATTTACGTGATGTAACATGTTAATTGTATCAATATAGGGGCAAGTGACTCTTATAGGGTGTAAAGGTACTCTAATATGGTGAACAGTGACTTACATGGTTGATTAGAGCCAAAATGTGGAACAAAATTAACTTGTATGAAAGTGGCATTAATAGGTGGTAAAAGGATGTCAAATTGGATGTATATGATGTTAACATGTCAATTGTTGCATATATGGTGGAAAGTGACTCTTATAGGGTGCAAAGTGACTCTAATATGGTGAAGTGACTAACATGGTTAATTAGAACCAAAATGTGGACCAAAATTGACTTGTATGAATATGGCACTAAGAGGTGGTAAAAGGATTTCTAATTGCATGTACATGATGTTAACATGTTAATTGTACCAATATATGATGGCAAGTGACTCTTATAAGGTGCAAAGTGACTCTAATATGGTGAGAAGTCACTTACATGATTGATTAGAGCCAAAATGTGGCCCAAAATTGACTTGTACGAAAGGGGTACCAAGAGGTGGTTAAAGGATGTCTAATTGCATGTATGATGTTAACATGTTAATTGTATCAATATTGGGGCAAGTGACTCTTATAGGTGCAAAGTGACTCTAATATGGTGAAAGTGACTAACATGGTTAATTAGACAAAATGTGGACCAAAATTGACTTGTATGAAATGGCACTAAGAGGTGGTAAAAGGATTTCTAATTGATGTATATGATGTTAACATGTCAATTGTTGCATATATGTGGCAAGTGACTCTTATAGGTGCAAAGTGACTCTAATATGGTGAGAAGTCACTACATGTTGATTAGACCAAAATGTGGACCAAAATTGACTTGTATGAAGGGGCACAAGAGGTGGTTAAAGGATTCTAATTGAATGTACATGATGTTAACATGTTAATTGTATCAATATATGGGCAAGTGACTCTTATAGGTGCAAAGTGACTCTAATATGGTGAGAGTCACTTACATGTTGATTAGAGCCAAAATGTGGAACAAAATTAACTTGTATGAAAGGGGTAAAGGTGGTTAAAGGATGTCAAATTGATGTATATGATGTTAACATGTAATTGTTCATATTGGTGGAAAGTGACTCTTAAGGGTGCAAAGGATGAAAGTGACTCTAATATGGTGAAAGTGACTAACATGGTTAATTAGAACCAAAATGTGGACCAAAATTGACTTGTATGAATATGGCACTAAGAGGTGGTAAAAGGATTTCTAATTGCATGTCCATGATGTTAACATGTTAATTGTACCAATATATGATGGCAAGTGACTCTTATAAGGTGCAAAGTGACTCTAATATGGTGAGAAGTCACTTACATGATTGATTAGAGCCAAAATGTGGCCCAAAATTGACTTGTACGAAAGGGGTACCAAGAGGTGGTTAAAGGATGTCTAATTGCATGTACATGATGTTAACATGTTAATTATATCAATATTTGGTGGCAAGTGACTCTTAAAGGGTGCAAAGTGACTCTAATATGGTGAAAAGTGACTAACATGGTTAATTAGAACCAAAATGTGGACCAAAATTGACTTGTATGAATATGGCACTAAGAGGTGGTAAAAGGATTTCTAATTGTACATGATGTTAACATGTTAATTGTACCAATATATGATGGCAAGTGACTCTTATAAGGTGCAAAGTGACTCTAATATGGTGAGAAGTCACTTACATGATTGATTAGAGCCAAAATGTGGCCCAAAATTGATTGTAGGAAAGGGGTACCAAGAGGTGGTTAAAGGATGTCTAATTGCATGTACATGATGTGAACATGTTAATTGTATCAATATACGGTGGCAAGTGACTCCTATAGGGTGCAAAGTGACTCTTATAGGGTGTAAAGGTACTCTAATATGGTGAACAGTGACTTACATGGTTGATTAGAGCCAAAATGTGGAACAAAATTAACTTGTATGAAAGTGGCATTAAGAGGTGGTAAAAGGATGTCAAATTGGATGTATATGATGTTAACATGTCAATTGTTGCATATATGGTGGAAAGTGACTCTTATAGGGTGCAAAGTGACTCTAATATGGTGAGAAGTGACTAAATGGTTAATTAGAACCAAAATGTGGACCAAAATTGACTTGTATGAATATGCACTAAGAGGTGGTAAAAGGATTTCTAATTGCATGTCCATGATGTTAACATGTTAATTGTACCAATATATGATGGCAAGTGACTCTTATAAGGTGCAAAGTGACTCTAATATGGTGAGAAGTCACTTACATGATTGATTAGAGCCAAAATCTGGCCCAAAATTGACTTGTACGAAAGGGGTACCAAGAGGTGGTTAAAGGATGTCTAATTGCATGTACATGATGTTAACAAGTTAATTATATCAATATTTGGTGGCAAGTGACTCTTAAAGGGTGCAAAGTGACTCTAATATGGTGAAAAGTGACTAACATGGTTAATTAGAAACAAAATGTGGACCAAAATTGACTTGTATGAATATGGCACTAAGAGGTGGTAAAAGGATTTCTAATTGCATGTACATGATTTAACATGTTAATTGTACCAATATATGATGGCAAGTGACTCTTATAAGGTGCAAAGTGACTCTAATATGGTGAGAAGTCACTTACATGATTGATTGGAGCCAAATGTGGCCCAAAATTGACTTGTAGGAAAGGGGTACCAAGAGGTGGTTAAAGGATGTCTAATTGCATTTACGTGATGTTAACATGTTAATTGTATCAATATATGGGGCAAGTGACTCTTATAGGGTGTAAAGGTACTCTAATATGGTGAACAGTGACTTACATGGTTGATTAGAGCCAAAATGTGGAACAAAATTAACTTGTATGAAAGTGGCATTAATAGGTGGTTAAAGGATGTCAAATTGGATGTATATGATGTTAACATGTCAATTGTTGCATATATGGTGGAAAGTGACTCTTATAGGGTGCAAAGTGACTCTAATATGGTGAGAAGTGACTAACATGGTTAATTAGAACCAAAATGTGGACCAAAATTGACTTGTATGAATATGGCACTAAGAGGTGGTAAAAGGATTTCTAATTGCATGTCCATGATGTTAACATGTTAATTGTACCAATATATGATGGCAAGTGACTCTTATAAGGTGCAAAGTGACTCTAATATGGTGAGAAGTCACTTACATGATTGATTAGAGCCAAAATGTGGCCCTAAATTGACTTGTACGAAAGGGGTACCAAGAGGTGGTTAAAGGATGTCTAATTGCATGTACATGATGTTAACATGTTAATTATATCAATATTTGGTGGCAAGTGACTCTTAAAGGGTGCAAAGTGACTCTAATATGGTGAAAAGTGACTAACATGGTTAATTAGAACCAAAATGTGGACCAAAATTGACTTGTATGAATATGGCACTAAGAGGTGGTAAAAGGATTTCTAATTGCATGTACATGATGTTAACATGTTAATTGTACCAATATATGATGGCAAGTGACTCTTATAAGGTGCAAAGTGACTCTAATATGGTGAGAAGTCACTTACATGATTGATTAGAGCCAAAATGTGGCCCAAAATTGACTTGTAGGAAAGGGGTACCAAGAGGTGGTTAAAGGATGTCTAATTGCATTACGTGATGTAACATGTTAATTGTATCAATATATGGGGCAAGTGACTCTTATAGGGTGTAAAGGTACTCTAATATGGTGAACAGTGACTTACATGGTTGATTAGAGCCAAAATGTGGAACAAAATTAACTTGTATGAAAGTGGCATTAATAGGTGGTAAAAGGATGTCAAATTGGATGTATATGATGTTAACATGTCAATTGTTGCATATATGGTGGAAAGTGACTCTTATAGGGTGCAAAGTGACTCTAATATGGTGAGAAGTGACTAACATGGTTAATTAGAACCAAAATGTGGACCAAAATTGACTTGTATGAATATGGCACTAAGAGGTGGTAAAAGGATTTCTAATTGCATGTACATGATGTTAACATGTTAATTGTACCAATATATGATGGCAAGTGACTCTTATAAGGTGCAAAGTGACTCTAATATGGTGAGAAGTCACTTACATGATTGATTAGAGCCAAAATGTGGCCCAAAATTGACTTGTAGGAAAGGGGTACCAAAGGTGGTTAAGGAGTCTAATTGCATTACGTGATGTTAACATGTTAATTGTATCAATATATGGGCAAGTGACTCTTATAGGGTGTAAAGGTACTCTAATATGGTGAACAGTGACTACATGGTTGATTAGAGCAAAATGTGGAACAAAATTAACTTGTATGAAAGTGGCATTAATAGGTGGTAAAAGGATGTCAAATTGGATGTATATGATGTTAACATGTCAATTGTTGCATATATGGTGGAAAGTGACTCTTATAGGGTGCAAAGTGACTCTATATGGTGAGAAGTGACTAAATGGTTAATTAGAACCAAAATGTGGACCAAAATTGACTTGTATGAATATGGCCTAAGAGGTGGTAAAAGGATTCTAATTGCATGTATGATGTTAACATGTTAATTGTACCAATATATGATGGCAAGTGACTCTTATAAGGTGCAAAGGACTCTAATATGGTGAGAAGTCACTTACATGATGATTAGAGCCAAAATGTGGCCCAAAATTGACTTGTACGAAAGGGGTACCAAGAGGTGGTTAAAGGGTCTAATTGCATGTACATGATGTTAACATGTTAATTCTATCAATATTTGGGGCAAGTGACTTAGGGTGAAAGTGCTTAATAGGGTGAAAGTGACTCTAATATGGTGAAAAGTGACTAACATGGTTAATTAGAACCAAAATGTGGACCAAAATTGACTTGTATGAATATGGCACTAAGAGGTGGTAAAAGGATTTCTAATAATGTACATGATGTTAACATGTTAATTGTACCAATATATGATGGCAAGTGACTCTTATAAGGTGCAAAGTGACTCTAATATGGTGAGAAGTCACTTACATGATGATTAGAGCCAAAATGTGGCCCAAAATTGACTTGTACCAAAGGGGTACCAAGAGGTGGTTAAAGGATGTCTAATTGCATGTACATGATGTTAACATGTTAATTATATCAATATTTGGTGGCAAGTGACTCTTAAAGGGTGTGACTCTAATATGGTGAAAAGTGACTAACATGGTTAATTAGAACCAAAATGTGGACCAAAATTGACTTGTATGAATATGGCACTAAGAGGTGGTAAAAGGATTTCTAATATGTACATGATGTTAACATGTTAATTGTACCAATATATGATGGCAAGTGACTCTTATAAGGTGCAAAGTGACTCTAATATGGTGAGAAGTCACTTACATGATTGATTAGAGCCAAAATGTGGCCAAAATTGATTGTAGGAAAGGGGTACCAAGAGGTGGTTAAAGGATGTCTAATTGCATGTACATGATGTGAACATGTTAATTGTATCAATATACGGTGGCAAGTGATCCTATAGGGTGCAAAGTGACTCTTATAGGGTGTAAAGGTACTCTAATATGGTGAACAGTGACTTACATGGTTGATTAGAGCCAAAATGTGGAACAAAATTAACTTGTATGAAAGTGGCATTAAAGGTGGTAAAGGATGTCAAATTGGATGTATATGATGTTAACATGTCAATTGTTGCATATATGGTGGAAAGTGACTCTATAGGGTGCAAAGTGACTCTAATATGGTGAGAAGTGACTAAATGGTTAATTAGAACCAAAATGTGGACCAAAATTGACTTGTATGAATATTGCACTAAGAGGTGGTAAAAGGATCTCTAATTGCATGTCCATGATGTTAACATGTTAATTGTACCAATATATGATGGCAAGTGACTCTTATAAGGTGCAAAGTGACTCTAATATGGTGAGAAGTCACTTACAAGATTGATTAGAGCCAAAATGTGGCCCAAAATTGACTTGTATGAAAGGGGTACCAAGAGGTGATTAAAGGATGTCTAATTGCATGTACATGATGTTAACAAGTTAATTATATCAATATTTGGTGGCAAGTGACTCTTAAAGGGTGTAAAGTGACTCTAATATGGTGAAAAGTGACTAACATGGTTAATTAGAAACAAAATGTGGACCAAAATTGACTTGTATGAATATGGCACTAAGAGGTGGTAAAAGGATTTCTAATTGCATGTACATGATTTTAACATGTTAATTGTACCAATATATGATGGCAAGTGACTCTTATAAGGTGCAAAGTGACTCTAATATGGTGAGAAGTCACTTACATGATTGATTGGAGCCAAAATGTGGCCCAAAATTGACTTGTAGGAAAGGGGTACCAAGAGGTGGTTAAAGGATGTCTAATTGCATTACGTGATGTTAACATGTTAATTGTATCAATATATGGGGCAAGTGACTCTTATAGGGTGTAAAGGTACTCTAATATGGTGAACAGTGACTTACATGGTTGATTAGAGCCAAAATGTGGAACAAAATTAACTTGTATGAAAGTGGCATTAATAGGTGGTTAAAGGATGTCAAATTGGATGTATATGATGTTAACATGTCAATTGTTGCATATATGGTGGAAAGTGACTCTTATAGGGTGCAAAGTGACTCTATATGGTGAGAAGTGACTAAATGGTTAATTAGAACCAAAATGTGGACCAAAATTGACTTGTATGAATATGGCACTAAGAGGTGGTAAAAGGATTTCTAATTGCATGTCCATGATGTTAACATGTTAATTGTACCAATATATGATGGCAAGTGACTCTTATAAGGTGCAAAGTGACTCTAATATGGTGAGAAGTCACTTACATGATGATTAGAGCCAAAATGTGGCCCAAAATTGACTTGTACGAAAGGGGTACCAAGAGGTGGTTAAAGGATGTCTAATTGCATGTACATGATGTTAACATGTTAATTATATCAATATTTGGTGGCAAGTGACTCTTAAAGGGTGCAAAGTGACTCTAATATGGTGAAAAGTGACTAACATGGTTAATTAGAACCAAAATGTGGACCAAAATTGACTTGTATGAATATGGCACTAAGAGGTGGTAAAAGGATTTCTAATTGCATGTACATGATGTTAACATGTTAATTGTACCAATATATGATGGCAAGTGACTCTTATAAGGTGCAAAGTGACTCTAATATGGTGAAAGTCACTTACATGATTGATTAGAGCCAAAATGGCCCAAAATTGACTTGTAGGAAAGGGTACCAAGAGGTGGTTAAAGGATGTCTAATTGCATTACATGTGAACATGTTAATTGTATCAATATATGGCAAGTGATATGGGTGCAAAGTGACTTATAGGGTGTAAAGGTACTCTAATATGGTGAACAGTGACTTACATGGTTGATTAGAGCCAAAATGTGGAACAAAATTAACTTGTATGAAAGTGGCATTAAAGGTGGTAAAAGGATGTCAAATTGGATGTATATGATGTTAACATGTCAATTGTTGCATATATGGTGGAAAGTGACTCTTATAGGGTGCAAAGTGACTCTAATATGGTGAGAAGTGACTAAATGGTTAATTAGAACCAAAATGTGGACCAAAATTGACTTGTATGATATTGCACTAAGAGGTGGTAAAAGGATTTCTAATTGCATG
>NW_027420672.1:0-7924 GCF_009905375.1 Apium graveolens | reverse complement strand
ATTTTAAAATGTTTCGCTAACTGTGAGTATTTTTAAAAATTTGTAAAATTACTACTCCCAAAATGAGACTCGTTCCTAATTTAAAGATTATTTTTAAAATGATTTTTTCGACGATCCAACATAAGCATATTGAAGATATATCAATTTTCTCATATGAAAAATTATTAAAACTTTGAAATTCATCTTGCATGTCAGAATTAGAAAAATCTAGTAAGATACCACACTCCCGACACGAGTCTCATTCCCGATTTACAAGAATTATTTAAAATAATTTTTTTCGAAGATCCAACATACGATGTTAAGATATATCAATTTTAGTCTATGAACAAATTATTAAAAAATTGAAATTCATCTTGCATGTCAGGATTATAAATATCTAGTAAAGTACCACCCCAACAACAAGACTCATTCCGATTTACATGATTATTTTTAAATGATTTTTTGCGATCCAACCGTATGGATGTGAAGATATATCAATTTTATCATATGAAAAATTTTAAAAAAATTGAAATTCTCTTGCATGTCAGGATTAGAAATCTAGTAAGTACCACCCCGACAACGAGTCTCGTTCCCTATTTACAAGAAGATATTAAATGATTTTTTTCGAAGATCCAATCGTACGGATTTTAAGATATATCAATTTTAGTCATATGAAAAATTATTAAAATTTGAAATCCATCTTGCATGTCAGGATTATAAAAAATCTAGTAAAAGTACCACACCAACACGAGACTCGTTCCGATTTATAAGATTAATTTTTAAAATGATTTTTCGACGATCCAACCTTATGGATGTTAAGATATCAATTTTAGTCATATAAAAATTATAAAAAATTTAAAATTCGTCTTGCATGTCAGGATTTTGAAAAATCTGTAAAATTACTACTCCCGAAAATGAGACTCGTTCCTAATTTAAAAGATTAATTTTTAAAATTTTTTCGACGATCCAACCATAAGGATATTAACATATCAATTTTATTCATATGAAAAATTATTACAAAAATTTGAAATTAATCTTGCATGTAGGATTAGAAAAATCTAGTAGAGTACCACTCCCGACAACGAGTCTCGTTCCCCGATTTACAAGAATATTATTTAAAATGATTTTTCGAAGATCCAATCGTACGGATTTAATATATCAATTTTAGTCATATGAAAAAATTATAAAAAAAATAAAATTCATCTTGCATGTCAGTATTTAAAAATCTAGTAAAAGTACCACTCCCACAACGAGACTCGTTCCCGATTAGAAGATTAATTTTTAAAATGATTTTCGACGATCCACACCGTATGGATGTTAGATATATCAATTTTAGTCATATGAAAAATTTAAAATTCATCTTGCACATCGATTTGAAAATCTTGTAAAGTACTACTACCCAAATGAGACTCATTCCTAATTTAAAAGATTAATTTTTAAATTTTTTTTCGAGATCCACCATAAGGAGTTAAAATATAATTATTTGTCATATGAAAAATTATTAAAAAATTTGAAATTCATCTGCATGTCAGGATTAGAAAAATCGTAGTAAGAAACCACTCCCACAACGAGTCTCGTTCCGATTTACTAGAATATTATTTAAAATGATTTTTTCGAAGATTCATCGTACGGATTAAATATATCGATTTTAGGTCATATTAAATTTATAAAAATTTGAAAATTCATCTTGCATGTCAGATTATAAATCTAGTAAAGTACACTCCCAACAACCGAGACTCGTTCCCGCTTTACAGATTAATTTTTTAAAATGATTTTTCGACGATCCAACCGTATGGTGTTTAAGATATATCAATTTTAGTCTATGAAAAATTATTAAAAATTTTGAAATTACTTTGCATGTCTGTATTAGAAAAATCTAGTAAAGGTACCGTTCCAACAACGAGACTCGTTCCCAATTTACAAGATTAATTTTTAAAATCATTTTTTCGACGATCCAACCTTATGATGTTACGATATATCAATTTTAATCATATAAAAAATTATTAAAAAATTTAAAATTCTTCTTGCATTTTAGGATTAGAAAATCTAGTAAAGTACTACTCCCGAAACGAGACTCGTTCCTAATTTAAAAGATTAATTTCTAAAATGATTTTTTTCGACGATCCAACCATAAGATATTAAGATATATCAATTTTAGTCAATGCAAAAATTATTAAAAAATTTGAAATTTATTCTGCATGACTCGATTATAAAATCTAGGAAAAGTACCACCTCCAACAACCGAGACTCGTTCCCGATTTACAAGAATAATATTTAAAATGATTTTTCGATGATCCAACCGTACGGATGTTAAGATATATCAATTTAGTCATATGAAAAAATTATTAAAAATTTGAAAATTCATCTTGCATGTCAGGATTAGAAAAATCTAGTAAGAGTACACTCCCGACAACGAGTCTCGTTCCCGATTTACAGAATTTTTAAAATGATTTTTTCGAAGATCCAATCGTACGGATGTTAAGATATACCAATTTTAGTCAACGAAAATATTAAAAATATGAAATTCATCTTGCATGTCAGGATTATAAAAATCTAGTAAAGAGTACTACTCCAACACCGAGACTCGTTCCCGATTTACAAGATTAATTTTTAAAATTATTTTTTTCGACGATCCAACTGTATGGATGTTAAGATATATCAATTTTAGTCATATGAAAAAATTATAAAAAATTTAAAATTCATCTGCATGTCAGGATTTGAAAAATCTTGTAAAAGTACTACTCCCGAAATGAGACTCGTTCCTAATTTAAAAGATTAATTTTTAAAATGATTTTTTCTACGATTCACCATAAGGATATTAAGATATATCAATTTTAGTCATATGAAAAATTATTAAAAATTTGAATTCATCTTGCATGTCAGGATTAGAAAATCTAGTAAGAGTACCACTCCCGACAACTAGCTCGTTCCCGATTTACAGAATATTATTTAAATGATTTTTTCGAAGATCCAATCGACGGATGTTAAGATATATCAATTTCAGTCATATGAAAAAATTATTAAAAAATTTGAAATTCATCTTGCTGTCAGGATTAAAAAATCTAGTAAAAGTACCACTCCCAACAACGAGACTCGTTCCCGATTTACAAGATTTTTAAATTGATTTTTTCGACGATCCAACCATATGGATGTTAAGATATATCAATTAATCATATGAAAAAATTATTAAAAACTTTAACATTCCTTGCATGTAAGGATTTGAAAAATCTTGTAAAATTACTACTCCCGAAAATGAGGCCTCGTTCCTAATTTAAAAGATTAATTTTTAAAATGATTTTTTCGACAATTCAAACCATAAGGATATTAGATAGATCATTTTAGTCATATGAAAAATTATTAAAAAATTTGAAATTCTCTGCATGTCAGATTAGAAAAATCTAGTAAGAGTACCACTCCTGACAACGAGTCTCGTTCCGTTTACAAGATATTTTTTAAATATTTTTCGAATCCAATCGTACGATGTTAAGATATATCAATTCAGTCATATGAAAAATATTAAAAAATTGAAATTCATCTTGCATGTCAGGATTATAAAATCTATAAAGTACCACTCCCACAACGAGACTCGTTTCCGATTTACAAATTTTTTAAATGATTTTTTCGCGATCCAACCGTATGGATGTAAGATATATCATTTTAGTCATATGAAAAAATTATTAAAAAATTTAAAATTCATCTTGCATGTCAGGATTTGAAAATCTGTAAAATTACTACTCCCGAAAACGAGACTCGTTCATAATTTAAAATTAATTTTTAAAATGATTTTTTCGACGATCCACCCTAAAGATATTAAGATATTTAATTTTATTCATATGAAAAATTATTAAAAAATTTGAAATTCATCTGCATGTCAGGATTAGAAAATCTAGTAAGAGTACCACTCCCGACAACGAGTCTCGTTCCCGATTTACAAGAATATTATTTAAAATGATTTTTTTCGAAGATCCAATCGTACGATTTAAGATATATCATATTATCATATGAAAAAATTATTAAAAAATATAAAATTCATCTTACATGTCAGGATTAAAAATCTAGTAAAAGTACCACTCCCAACAACGAGACTCGTTCCCTTTAGAAGATTAATTTTTAAAATGATTTTTTCGACGATCCAACCGTATGGATGTTAAGATATATCAATTTTAGTCATATGAAAAAATTAAAATTCATCTTGCATATCAGGATTTGAAAAATCTGGTAAAAGTACTACTCCCCGAAAATGAGACTCGTTCCTAATTTAAAAGATTATTTTTAAAATGTTTTTCGATGATTCAACCATAAGGATATTAAGATATCAATTTTAGTCATATGAAAATTATTAAAAATTTGAAATTCATCTGCAGTCAGATTAGAAAAATCTAGTAAGAAACCACTCCCGACAACGAGTCTCGTTCACGATTTACAAGAATATTATTTAAAATGATTTTTTCGAAGATTCATCGTACGGATGTTAAAATATATCGTTTAGTCATATGAAAAATTTATTAAAAAATTTGAAATTCTTGCATGTCAGGATTATAAAATCTAGTAAGTACCACTCCCAACAACGAGACTCGTTCCCGATTTACAAGATTAATTTTTCAAATGATTTTTTCGATGATCCAACCGTATGGATGTTAAGATATATCAATTTTAGTCATATGAAAAAATTATTAAAATTTTGAAATTCATCTTGCATGTCAGTATTAGAAAATCTAGTAAAGGTACCATTCTCAACAACGAGACTCTTCCACTTTACAAGATTAATTTTTAAATGATTTTTTCGACGATCCAACCTTATGGATGTTAAGATATCAATTTTAATCATATGAAAAATTATTAAAAAATTTAAAATTCATCTTGCATGTTAGGATTAGAAAAATCTAGTAAAAGTTACTACTACTCCGAAAACGAGACTCGTTCCTAATTTAAAAGATTAATTTCTAAAATGATTTTTTTCGACGATCCAACCATAAAGATATTAAAGATATCAATTTAGTCATATGCAAAAATTATTAAAAAATTTGAAATTTATCTTGCATGACTGGATTATAAAAATCTAGGAAAAGTACCACCTCCAACAACGAGACTCGTTCCCGATTTACAAGAATATATTTAAATGATTTTTTCGACGATCCAACCGTACGATGTTAAGATATATCAATTTTAGTCATATGAAAAATTATTAAAAAATTTGAAATTCATCTTGCATGTTAGGATTAGAAAATCTAGTAAGAGTACCACTCCCGACAACGAGTCTCGTTCCCGATTACAAGAAATTATTTAAAATGATTTTTTCGAAGATCCAATCGTACGGATGTTAAGATATACCAATTTTAGTCATACGAAAAAATTATTAAAAAATATGAAATTCATCTTGCATGTCAGGATTATAAAAATCTAGTAAAAGTACAACTCCCAACAACGAGACTCGTTCCCGATTACAAGATTATTTTTAAAATTATTTTTCAACAATCCAACCGTAGGATGTTAAGATATATCAATTTTAGTCATATGAAAAAATTATTAAAAATTTAAAATTCATCTTGCATGTCAGATTTGAAAAATCTGTAAAAGTACTACTCCCGAAAATGAGACTCGTTCCTAATTTAAAAGATTAATTTTTAAAATGATTTTTCTACGATTCAACCATAAGGACATTAATATATCAATTTTAGTCATATGAAAAATTATTAAAAATTTGAAATTCATCTTGCATGTCAGGATTAGAAATCTAGTAAGAGCCACTCCCGACAACGAGTCTCGTTCCCGATTTACAAGAATATTATTTAAAATGATTTTTTCGAAGATCCAATCGTACAGATGTTAAGATATATCAATTTTAGTCATATGAAAAAATTATTAAAAAATTTGAAATTTATCTTGCATGTCAAGATTATAAAAATCTAGTAAAAGTACACACCCACAACGAGACTCGTTCCCGATTTACAAGATTAATTTTTCAAATGATTTTTTCGACGATCCAACCATAGGATGTTAAGATATATCAATTTAGTCATATGAAAAAATTATTAAAAAATTTAAAATTCATCTTGCAGTGAGGATTTGAAAATCTTGTAAAATTACTACTCCCCGAAAATGAGACTCGTTGCTAATTTAAAAGATTAATTTTTAAAATGATCTTTTCGACGATCGACCATAAGCATATTCAGATATATCAATTTTATTCATATGAAAAATTATTAAAAAATTTGAAATTCATCTTGCATGTCAGGATTAGAAAAATCTAGTAAGAGTACCACTCCCCACAACGAGTCTCGTTCCCGATTTACAAGAATATTATTTAAAATGATTTTTTCGAAGATCCAATCGTACGGATGTTAAGATACATCAATTTCAGTCATATGAAAAAATTATTAAAAAATTTGAAATTCATCTTGCATGTCAGGATTATAAAAATCTAGTAAAAGTACCACTCCCAACAACGAGACTCGTTTCCGATTTACAAGATTAATTTTTAAAATGATTTTTTCGACGATCCAACCGTATGGATGTTAAGATATATCAATTTTAGTCATATGAAAAAATTATTAAAAAATTTAAAATTCATCTTGCATGTCAGGATTTGAAAAATCTTGTAAAATTACTACTCCCGAAAACGAGACTCGTTCATAATTTAAAAGATTAATTTTTAAAATGATTTTTTCGACGATCCAACCATAAGGATATTAAGATATATCAATTTTATTCATATGAAAAATTATTAAAAAATTTAAAATTCATCTTGCATGTCAGGATTAGAAAAATCTAGTAAGAGTACCACTCCCGACAACGAGTCTCGTTCCCGATTTACAAGAATATTATTTAAAATGATTTTTTCGAAGATCCAATCGTACGGATTTAAGATATATCAATATTAGTCATATGAAAAAATTATTAAAAAATATAAAATTCATCTTACATGTCAGGATTATAAAAATCTAGTAAAAGTACCACTCCCAACAACGAGACTCGTTCCCGATTTAGAAGATTAATTTTTAAAATGATTTTTTCGACGATCCAACCGTATGGATGTTAAGATATATCAATTTTAGTCATATGAAAAAATTTAAAATTCATCTTGCATATCAGGATTTGAAAAATCTTGTAAAAGTACTACTCCCGAAAATGAGACTCGTTCCTAATTTAAAAGATTAATTTTTAAAATGTTTTTTCGATGATTCAACCATAAGGATATTAAGATATATCAATTTTAGTCATATGAAAAATTATTAAAAAAATTTGAAATTCATCTTGCATGTCAGGATTAGAAAAATCTAGTAAGAAAACCACTCCCGACAACGAGTCTCGTTCACGATTTACAAGAATATTATTTAAAATGATTTTTTCGAAGATTCAATCGTACGGATGTTAAAATATATCGATTTTAGTCATATGAAAAATTTATTAAAAAATTTGAAATTCATCTTGCATGTCAGGATTATAAAAATCTAGTAAAAGTACCACTCCCAACAACGAGACTCGTTCCCGATTTACAAGATTAATTTTTTAAATGATTTTTTCGATGATCCAACCGTATGGATGTTAAGATATATCAATTTTAGTCATATGAAAAAATTATTAAAAATTTTGAAATTCATCTTGCATGTCAGTATTAGAAAAATCTAGTAAAGGTACCATTCTCAACAACGAGACTCATTCCCAATTTACAAGATTAATTTTTAAAATGATTTTTTCGACGATCCAACCTTATGGATGTTAAGATATATCAATTTTAATCATATGAAAAAATTATTAAAAAATTTAAAATTCATCTTGCATGTTAGGATTAGAAAAATCTAGTAAAAGTACTACTCCCGAAAACGAGACTCGTTCCTAATTTAAAAGATTAATTTCTAAAATGATTTTTTCGACGATCCAACCATAAAGATATTAAGATATATCAATTTTAGTCATATGCAAAAATTATTAAAAAATTTGAAAT
>NW_027420671.1:0-26946 GCF_009905375.1 Apium graveolens | reverse complement strand
AAATGGCCGCCCTCATTTTGCTCCAGACCTCGTGTACTACCCCCTACGAGGATTATTCGAAAACCCCGGTTCCATTCGGTTTCAGCTCCGATTCACTCCCGGACGACCCCGAAGGGACGCCATTGGAATTTTATAAATCCATAAGGACAAATTATGAAAAGAAATCGAAAAAATGGGCCGCCTCAATTTTTGCTCCAGACCTCGTGTACTACCCCCTAAGAGGATTAGTTCGGAAACCGAGTTCCATTCATTTCAGCTCCAATTCCTCCCGGACGACCCCGATTGGACGCGAATGCAATTTTATAATCCATAGGGACAATTAGGAAAAGAAATCGAAAAAATGGGTTCACCTCAATGTTCGGTCTAGACCTCGTGTACTACCCCCTACGAGGAGTTATTCGGAAACCGAGTTCCTTCGTTTTAGGCCCCAATTCACTCCCGGACGACCCCGAATGGACGCTATGGGAATTTTATAAATCCATAGGGACAAATTATGAAAGAAATCGAAAAAAACGGGGCACCTCATTTTTGCTCCAACCTCAGTGTACTACACCCCGTACGAGGATTATTCGGAAATCGAGTTCCATTCGTTTCAGCGCCGATTCAACTCCCGGGACGACCCCAAACGGACGCGAATGTAATTTTATAATCCATAGGGACAAATTATGAAAAGAATCGAAAAATGGGCCGCCCCAATTTTTCCTCCAGACCTCGTGTACTACCCCCTACGAGGATTATTCGGAAACCGAGTTCCATTCATTTCTGCTCTGATTCACTCCTGGACGACCCCGAATGGACGCCATTGGAATTTTATAAATCTATAGGGACAAATTATGAAAAGAAATCGAAAAAAACGGGCCGCCTCAAGTTTTGCTCCAGACCTCGTGTACTACCCCCCTACGAGGATTATTGGAAACCGAGTTCCATTCGTTTCAGCTCTGATTAACTCCCGGACGACCCCGAATGGACACCATTGGAATTTTAAAAATCCATAGGGACAAATTATGAAAAGAAATCGAAAAAATGGGCCGCCTCAATTTTTGCTCCAGACCTCGTGTACTACCCCCTACGAGGATTATTCGAAAACCCGGTTCCATTCGTTTCAGCTCCGATTCACTCCCGGACGACCCCGAATGGACGCCATTGGAATTTTATAAATCCATAAGGACAAATTATGAAAAGAAATCGAAAAAATGGGCCGCCTCAATTTTTGCTCTAGACCTCGTGTACTACCCCCTAAGAGGATTATTCGGAAACCGAGTTCCATTCATTTCAGCTCCAATTCACTCCCGGACGACCCCGAATGGACGCGAATGCAATTTTATAAATCCATAGGGACAAATTATGAAAAGAAATCGAAAAAATGGGTCGCCTCAATTTTCGGTCTAGACCTCGTGTACTACCCCCTATGAGGATTATTCGGAAACCGAGTTCCATTCGTTTCAGCTCCGATTCACTCCCGGACGACCCCGAATGGACGCGAATGCAATTTCAAAAATCCATAGGGACAAATTATGTAAAGAACTCAAAGAAATGGGTTGCCTCAATTTTTGCTCCAGACCTCGTGTACTACCCCCTACGAGGATTATTCGGGAACCGAGTTCTATTTATTTCAGCTCCGATTCACTCCCGGACGACCCCGAATGGACGCGAATGCAATTTATAAATC
Source organism: Apium graveolens (assembly GCF_009905375.1). Classification (NCBI taxonomy): domain Eukaryota; kingdom Viridiplantae; phylum Streptophyta; class Magnoliopsida; order Apiales; family Apiaceae; genus Apium; species Apium graveolens. The sequence goes on along the minus strand of NW_027420671.1, from coordinate 25,277 downwards.
CATAGGGACAAATTATGAAAAGAAATCGAAATAACGGGCCGCCTCAATTTTTTCTCCAGACCTCGTGTACTACCCCCTACGAGGATTATTCTGAAACCGAGTTCCATTCATTTCTGCTCCGATTCACTCCCGGAGGACCCCGAATGGACGCCATTGGAATTTTATAAATCCATAGGGACAAATTATGAAAAGAAATCGAAAAAACGGGCCGCCTCAATTTTTGCTCCAGACCTCGGGTACTACCCCCTACGAGGATTATTCAGAAACCGAGTTCCATTCATTTCAGCTACGATTCACTCCCGGACGACCCCGAATGGACGCGAATGCAATTTTATAAATCCATAGGGACAAATTATGAAAAGAAATCAAAAAATGGGCCGCCTCAATTTTGGCTCCAGACCTCGTGTACTACCCCCTAAGAGGATTATTCGGAAACCGAGTTCCATTCATTTCAGCTCCAATTCACTCCCGGACGACCCCGAATGGACGCGAATGCAATTTTATAAATCCATAGGGACAAATTATGAAAAGAAATCGAAAAAATGGGTCGCCTCAATTTTCGGTCTAGACCACGTGTACTACCCCCTATGAGGATTATTCGGAAACCGAGTTCCATTCATTTCAGCTCCGATTCACTCCCGGACGACCCCGAATGGACGCGAATGCAATTTCATAAATCCATAGGGACAAATTATGTAAAGAACTCAAAAAAATAGGTTGCCTTAATTTTTACTCCAGACCTCGTGTACTACCCCCTACGAGAATTATTCGGAAATCGAGTTCCATTCGTTTCAGCTCCGATTCACTCCCGGACGACCCCGAATGGACGCAAATGCAATTTCATAAATCCATAGGGACAAATTATGTAAAGAACTCAAAAAAATGGGTTGCCTCAATTTTTGCTCCAGACCTCGTGTACTACCCCCTACGAGGATTATTCCGAAACCGAGTTCCATTCGTTTCAGCTCTGATTAACTCCCGGACGACCCCGAATGGACGCCATTGGAATTTTAAAAATCCATAGGGACAAATTATGAAAAGAAATCGAAAAAATGGGCCGCCTCAATTTTTGCTCCAGTCCTCGTGTACTACCCCCTACGAGGATTATTCGGAAATCGGGTTCCATTCGTTTCAGCTCCGATTCACTCCCGGACGACCCCGAATGGACGCGAATGCAATTTCATAAATCCATAGGGACAAATTATGAAAAGAAATCGAAAAAACGGGCCGCCTCAATTTTTGCTCCAGACCTCGTGTACTACCCTCTTCGAGGATTATTCGAAAACCGAGTTCCATTCATTTCAGCCCCGATTCACTATCGGACGACCCCGAATGGACGCAATTGGAATTTTATAAATCTATAGGGACAAATTATGAAAATAAATCGAAAAAACGGGCCGCCTCAATTTTTGCTCCAGACCTCGTGTACTACCTCCTACGAGGATTATTCGGAAACCGAGTTCCATTCGTTTCAGCTCCGATTCACTCCCGGACGACCCCGAATGGACTCCATTGGAATTTTACAAATCCATAGGGACAAATTATGAAAAGAAATCGAAAAAATGGGCCGCCTCAATTTTTGCTCCAGACCTCGTGTACTACCCCCTACGAGGATTATTCGGAAATCGAGTTCCATTCGTTTCAGCCCCGATTCACTCCCGGACAACCCCGAATGGACGCGATTGGAATTTTATAAATCCATAGGGACAAATTATGAAAAGAAATGGAAAAAATGGGCCGCCTCAATTTTTGCTCCAGACCTCGTGTACTACCCCCTACGAGGATTATTCGGAAACCGAGTTCCATTCGTTTCAGCTCCGATTCACTCCCGGACGACCCCGAATGGACGCGAATGCAATTTCAAAAATCCATAGGGACAAATTATGTAAAGAACTCAAAGAAATGGGTTGCCTCAATTTTTGCTCCAGACCTCGTGTACTACCCCCTACGAGGATTATTCGGGAACCGAGTTCTATTTATTTCAGCTCCGATTCACTCCCGGACGACCCCGAATGGACGCGAATGCAATTTTATAAATCCATAGGGACAAATTATGAAAAGAAATCGAAATAACGGGCCGCCTCAATTTTTTCTCCAGACCTCGTGTACTACCCCCTACGAGGATTATTCTGAAACCGAGTTCCATTCATTTCTGCTCCGATTCACTCCCGGAGGACCCCGAATGGACGCCATTGGAATTTTATAAATCCATAGGGACAAATTATGAAAAGAAATCGAAAAAACGGGCCGCCTCAATTTTTGTTCCAGACCTCGGGTACTACCCCCTACGAGGATTATTCAGAAACCGAGTTCCATTCATTTCAGCTACGATTCACTCCCGGACGACCCCGAATGGACGCGAATGCAATTTTATAGATCCATAGGGACAAATTATGAAAGAAATCAAAAAAATGGGCCGCCTCAATTTTGGCTCCAGACCTCGTGTACTACCCCCTAAGAGGATTATTCGGAAACCGAGTTCCATTCATTTCAGCTCCAATTCACTCCCGGACGACCCCGAATGGACGCGAATGCAATTTTATAAATCCATAGGGACAAATTATGAAAAGAAATCGAAAAAACGGGTCGCCTCAATTTTCGGTCTAGACCACGTGTACTACCCCCTATGAGGATTATTCGGAAACCGAGTTCCATTCATTTCAGCTCCGATTCACTCCCGGACGACCCCGAATGGACGCGAATGCAATTTCATAAATCTATAGGGACAAATTATGTAAAGAACTCAAAAAAATAGGTTGCCTTAATTTTTACTCCAGACCTCGTGTACTACCCCCTACGAGAATTATTCGGAAATCGAGTTCCATTCGTTTCAGCTCCGATTCACTCCCGGACGACCCCGAATGGACGCAAATGCAATTTCATAAATCCATAGGGACAAATTATGTAAAGAACTCAAAAAAATGGGTTGCCTCAATTTTTGCTCCAGACCTCGTGTACTACCCCCTACGAGGATTATTCCGAAACCGAGTTCCATTCGTTTCAGCTCTGATTAACTCCCGGACGACCCCGAATGGACGCCATTGGAATTTTAAAAATCCATAGGGACAAATTATGAAAAGAAATCGAAAAAATGGGCCGCCTCAATTTTTGCTCCAGACCTCGTGTACTACCCCCTACGAGGATTATTCGGAAATCGGGTTCCATTCGTTTCAGCTCCGATTCACTCCCGGACGACCCCGAATGGACGCGAATGCAATTTCATAAATCCATAGGGACAAATTATGAAAAGAAATCGAAAAAACGGGCCGCCTCAATTTTTGCTCCAGACCTCGTGTACTACCCCCTACGAGGATTATTCGAAAATCGGGTTCCATTCGTTTCAGCTCCGATTCACTCCCGGACGACCCCGAATGGACGCGAATGCAATTTCATAAATCCATAGGGACAAATTATGAAAAGAAATCGAAAAAATGGGCCGCCTCAATTTTTGCTCCAGACCTCGTGTACTACCCCCTAAGAGGATTATTCGGAAACCGAGTTCCATTCATTTCAGCTCCAATTCACTCCCGGACGACCCCGAATGGACGCGAATGCAATTTTATAAATCCATAGGGACAAATTATGAAAAGAAATCGAAAAAATGGGTCGCCTCAATTTTCGGTCTAGACCTCGTGTACTACCCCCTACGAGGATTATTCGGAAACCGAGTTCCATTCGTTTTAGCCCCAATTCACTCCCGGACGACCCCGAATGGACGCGATTGGAATTTTATAAATCCATAGGGACAAATTATGAAAAGAAATCGAAAAAACGGGGCACCTCAATTTTTGCTCCAAACCTCGTGTACTACCCCGTACGAGGATTATTCGGAAATCGAGTTCCATTCGTTTCAGCTCCGATTCACTCCCGGACGACCCCAAACGGACGCGAATGTAATTTTATAAATCCATAGGGACAAATTATGAAAAGAAATCGAAAAAATGGGCCGCCCCAATTTTTCCTCCAGACCTCGTGTACTACCCCCTACGAGGATTATTCGGAAACCGAGTTCCATTCATTTCTGCTCTGATTCACTCCTGGACGACCCCGAATGGACGCCATTGGAATTTTATAAATCTATAGGGACAAATTATGAAAAGAAATCGAAAAAACGGGCCGCCTCAAGTTTTGCTCCAGACCTCGTGTACTACCCCCTACGAGGATTATTTGGAAACCGAGTTCCATTCGTTTCAGCTCTGATTAACTCCCGGACGACCCCGAATGGACGCCATTGGAATTTTAAAAATCCATAGGGACAAATTATGAAAAGAAATCGAAAAAATGGGCCGCCTCAATTTTTGCTCCAGACCTCGTGTACTACCCCCTACGAGGATTATTCGAAAACCCGGTTCCATTCGTTTCAGCTCCGATTCACTCCCGGACGACCCCGAATGGACGCCATTGGAATTTTATAAATCCATAAGGACAAATTATGAAAAGAAATCGAAAAAATGGGCCGCCTCAATTTTTGCTCTAGACCTCGTGTACTCCCCCCTAAGAGGATTATTCGGAAACCGAGTTCCATTCATTTCAGCTCCAATTCACTCCCGGACGACCCCGAATGGACGCGAATGCAATTTTATAAATCCATAGGGACAAATTATGAAAAGAAATCGAAAAAAATGGGTCGCCTCAATTTTCGGTCTAGACCTCGTGTACTACCCCCTATGAGGATTATTCGGAAACCGAGTTCCATTCGTTTCAGCTCCGATTCACTCCCGGACGACCCCGAATGGACGCGAATGCAATTTCAAAAATCCATAGGGACAAATTATGTAAAGAACTCAAAGAAATGGGTTGCCTCAATTTTTGCTCCAGACCTCGTGTACTACCCCCTACGAGGATTATTCGGGAACCGAGTTCTAATTATTTCAGCTCCGATTCACTCCCGGACGACCCCGAATGGACGCGAATGCAATTTTATAAATCCATAGGGACAAATTATGAAAAGAAATCGAAATAACGGGCCGCCTCAATTTTTTCTCCAGACCTCGTGTACTACCCCCTACGAGGATTATTCTGAAACCGAGTTCCATTCATTTCTGCTCCGATTCACTCCCGGAGGACCCCGAATGGACGCCATTGGAATTTTATAAATCCATAGGGACAAATTATGAAAAGAAATCGAAAAAACGGGCCGCCTCAATTTTTGCTCCAGACCTCGGGTACTACCCCCTACGAGGATTATTCAGAAACCGAGTTCCATTCATTTCAGCTACGATTCACTCCCGGACGACCCCGAATGGACGCGAATGCAATTTTATAGATCCATAGGGACAAATTATGAAAAGAAATCAAAAAAATGGGCCGCCTCAATTTTGGCTCCAGACCTCGTGTACTACCCCCTAAGAGGATTATTCGGAAACCGAGTTCCATTCATTTCAGCTCCAATTCACTCCCGGACGACCCCGAATGGACGCGAATGCAATTTTATAAATCCATAGGGACAAATTATGAAAATAAATCGAAAAAACGGGTCGCCTCAATTTTCGGTCTAGACCACGTGTACTACCCCCTATGAGGATTATTCGGAAACCGAGTTCCATTCATTTCAGCTCCGATTCACTCCCGGACGACCCCGAATGGACGCGAATGCAATTTCATAAATCCATAGGGACAAATTATGTAAAGAACTCAAAAAAATAGGTTGCCTTAATTTTTACTCCAGACCTCGTGTACTACCCCCCTACGAGAATTATTCGGAAATCGAGTTCCATTCGTTTCAGCTCCGATTCACTCCCGGACGACCCCGAATGGACGCAAATGCAATTTCATAAATCCATAGGGACAAATTATGTAAAGAACTTAAAAAAATGGGTTGCCTCAATTTTTGCTCCAGACCTCGTGTACTACCCCCTACGAGGATTATTCCGAAACCGAGTTCCATTCGTTTCAGCTCTGATTAACTCCCGGACGACCCCGAATGGACGCCATTGGAATTTTAAAAATCCATAGGGACAAATTATGAAAAGAAATCGAAAAAATGGGCCGTCTCAATTTTTGCTCCAGTCCTCGTGTACTACCCCCTACGAGGATTATTCGGAAATCGGGTTCCATTCGTTTCAGCTCCGATTCACTCCCGGACGACCCCGAATGGACGCGAATGCAATTTCATAAATCCATAGGGACAAATTATGAAAAGAAATCGAAAAAAACGGGCCGCCTCAATTTTTGCTCCAGACCTCGTGTACTACCCTCTTCGAGGATTATTCGAAAACCGAGTTCCATTCATTTCAGCCCCGATTCACTATCGGACGACCCCGAATGGACGCAATTGGAATTTTATAAATCTATAGGGACAAATTATGAAAATAAATCGAAAAAACGGGCCGCCTCAATTTTTGCTCCAGACCTCGTGTACTACCTCCTACGAGGATTATTCGGAAACCGAGTTCCATTCGTTTCAGCTCCGATTCACTCCCGGACGACCCCGAATGGACTCCATTAGAATTTTACAAATCCATAGGGACAAATTATGAAAAGAAATCGAAAAAATGGGCCGCCTCAATTTTTGCTCCAGACCTCGTGTACTACCCCCTACGAGGATTATTCGGAAATCGAGTTCCATTCGTTTCAGCCCCGATTCACTCCCGGACAACCCCGAATGGACGCGATTGGAATTTTATAAATCCATAGGGACAAATTATGAAAAGAAATCGAAAAAATGGGCCGCCTCAATTTTTGCTCCAGACCTCGTGTACTACCCCCTACGAGGATTATTCGGAAACCGAGTTCCATTCGTTTCAGCTCCGATTCACTCCCGGACGACCCCGAATGGACGCGAATGCAATTTCAAAAATCCATAGGGACAAATTATGTAAAGAACTCAAAGAAATGGGTTGCCTCAATTTTTGCTCCAGACCTCGTGTACTACCCCCTACGAGGATTATTTGGGAACCGAGTTCTATTTATTTCAGCTCCGATTCACTCCCGGACGACCCCGAATGGACGCGAATGCAATTTTATAAATCCATAGGGACAAATTATGAAAAGAAATCGAAAAAACGGGCCGCCTCAATTTTTGCTCCAGACCTCGGGTACTACCCCCTACGAGGATTATTCAGAAACCGAGTTCCATTCATTTCAGCTACGATTCACTCCCGGACGACCCCGAATGGACGCGAATGCAATTTTATAGATCCATAGGGACAAATTATGAAAAGAAATCAAAAAAATGGGCCGCCTCAATTTTGGCTCCAGACCTCGTGTACTACCCCCTAAGAGGATTATTCGGAAACCGAGTTCCATTCATTTCAGCTCCAATTCACTCCCGGACGACCCCGAATGGACGCGAATGCAATTTTATAAATCCATAGGGACAAATTATGAAAAGAAATCGAAAAAACGGGTCGCCTCAATTTTCGGTCTAGACCACGTGTACTACCCCCTATGAGGATTATTCGGAAACCGAGTTCCATTCATTTCAGCTCCGATTCACTCCCGGACGACCCCGAATGGACGCGAATGCAATTTCATAAATCTATAGGGACAAATTATGTAAAGAACTCAAAAAAATGGGTTGCCTCAATTTTTGCTCCAGACCTCGTGTACTACCCCCTACGAGGATTATTCCGAAACCGAGTTCCATTCGTTTCAGCTCTGATTAACTCCCGGACGACCCCGAATGGACGCCATTGGAATTTTAAAAATCCATAGGGACAAATTATGAAAAGAAATCGAAAAAATGGGCCGCCTCAATTTTTGCTCCAGACCTCGTGTACTACCCCCTACGAGGATTATTCGGAAATCGGGTTCCATTCGTTTCAGCTCCGATTCACTCCCGGACGACCCCGAATGGACGCGAATGCAATTTCATAAATCCATATGTTATGGATTAAAACTAATATATATAATTGCTGTATTTAATACTAAGGAACGTGAGCTTCGAGGCTCGATTTGACTGCTCTTGTGTTTCGTGACTCAATCCGCCTTAACAAGATGCCTACGTACCTTGCTGATTGCCAAGGATCAAGTCAAAAAACGTAGTTCTGATTTGTGGGGTGAGACCCCTTATATAGATGTGGGAGTCCTTGAATTGGACTTGGTATAGGAGACTTGATGGACAAGCCTCTGATTTAGGATAGACTTAGGAGTCCTAGGAAGTAGGAAGCTGATTCCTTATCCTTTTAGGTCCCCTTGGGGCTAATCTCTAAGGATTTATATCCTTATCAGGACTCTTTTCAACATCTGATTTCTCCCTTATTAATTAATTACGAAATTAATTAATAATCAGGGCTTTTGGGCCTTTTTTATTCCATTAGGCCTGATCTGGTCCATCAGGCTTAACCTTTCTGGTCTGAATATTATACATCTTATTATTGGGCCTATCAGCCCATTAATTATAAAATCAGGACTTATTTATCCCTATCATTTGCCCCCCAACTTTTGGGAAACATTGATTAGGTTTCGCAGAAGTTAAGTCTATTCATTCCCTTGCAGGGTTTCGTTTTTGCGTAAAGTGTGGAGCGACCTACACGTTTACAACGATTTTTCCTTTTATTCAGGAATTATCTTAATTTCCAGGAATTTTTCCCTAATTTTCTGGGATTTATCCTTAATTTCTGGATTTTTTCCCTAATTTTCCGGGACTTATCCTTAATTTCTGGATTTTTCCCTAATTTTCTGGGATTTATCCTTAATTTCTGGATTTTTCCCTAATTTTCCGGGATTTATCCTTAATTTCTGGATTTTTCCCTAATTTTCCGGGATTTATCCTTAATTTCTGGATTTTTCCCTAATTTTCTGGGATTTATCCTTAATTTCTGGATTTTTCCCTAATTTTCCGGGATTTATCCTTAATTTCTGGATTTTTCCCTAATTTCTGGATTTTTCCCTTAATTTTCTGAAAATATTAACATTTTTCAGAAATTATTTAAGGAATTTCCTTATTTTTCTGGATTTTTTCCCTAATTTCTGGGATTTATCCTTAATTTACTGGATTATTCCTTATTTCTGAAAATATTAACATTTTTCAGAAATTATTTAAGGAATTTCCTTATTTTTCTGGATTTTTTCCCTAATTTCTGGGATTTATCCTTAATTTACTGGATTTATTCCTTATTTCTGAAAATATTAACATTTTTCAGAAATTATTTAAGGAATTTCCTTATTTTTCTGGATTTTTTCCCTAATTTCTGGGATTTATCCTTAATTTTCTGGATTTATTCCTTATTTCTGAAAATATTAACATTTTTCAGAAATTATTTAAGGAATTTCCTTATTTTTCTGGATTTTTTCCCTAATTTATGGGATTTATCCTTAATTTTCTGGATTTATTCCTTATTTCTGAAAACATTAACATTTTTCAGAAATTATTTAAGGAATTTCCTTATTTTTCTGGATTTTTTCCCTAATTTCTGGGATTTATCCTTAATTTTCTGGATTTATTCCTTATTTCTGAAAACATTAACATTTTTCAGAAATTATTTAAGGAATTTCCTTATTTTTCTGGATTTTTTTCCCTAATTTCTGGGATTTATCCTTAATTTTCTGGATTTATTCCTTATTTCTGAAAACATTAACATTTTTCAGAAATTATTTAAGGAATTTCCTGATTTTTTTTTTTTTGTAATTTTCCAGGATTTTTTTTTTCTTCTCTTTTTTTTTTTTTTTTTTTATGCAGATTTCGACCAGGAATCCATTCGGCCAGGATCCTGGTCGAATTAACCTTCAGTATGCCCTGGTCGATTGAATTTCGAGCAGGTTCTATTCGATCAGGAATCCTGGTCGAATTTCGGCCAGGATTTTCACCCCTTCCCTTTTTTTTTTTTTTTTTTTTTTTTTTTTTTTTTTTTTACAATTTTCGACCAGAAATTTTTCGACCAGGATTTTTGTCCCTTTCGGTCAGGAGTCCTGCTTTTTGACCGAATTAACCTTCATTTGTTGCCCAGGTCGATGCAAATTCGGGCAGGGCTCATTCGACCAGGATTTTATTTGGTTTCCTGGTCGACAGGGTCAAAAACATTCTGCCATTCTTGATCGAATAAAACAGCTATTTTCCCTTTTTCGACCAGAAAATTTTTTGGTCAGGGTTTGAGGTCAGAATTCTTTGTTTTGACCGAATTAGCCGCCTTTCTTGCCTTGGTCGAAGCAATTTCGAGCAGGATTGTTTCGACCAAGATTTCCATTTGATTTCTAGTCGAATGAGTCTCAATCCTGGTCGAATTAGGCTTATTTTTCAGCCCTGATCAACAAAATTTCGACCTCAGTAGCTTCAATCAGGATTTTCTTATACTTCCTCGTCGAATGGATCTGTAATTTATTAATTTCTTGCATATATTTCTATGATTTGGGCCCTTATTCTGGGCTGTATTCTTTTGGGTTCATTTTAACTGGGCTTATCCTCTTACTGGGCTTCATAGGCCTTTCTATTGGGCCTCTTTCAACACTTGGGTTGTCAACTGGGCATGATTATTTCCTCAGGAACATTTTGGTCTTGATAAATATTTTTGACCGAATTAACCTCCTTTTCTAGCCTTGGTCGAAGCCTTTTCGATCTCAACTAATTCGATGATGAATACAACATGAAACCTGATCGAATTGGGTCTGGGATTTGGGATATATTACTTTCTGTGACTCCATATATTTGATTTGGGCCCTAAGTCTGGGCTGGATTTTTTCCAATCTCAAATTTGAGCCTAAGATTTGGGCCTGAATTCTTTTATGGGTACCTTATTTTTGACCCTGGGCCTTTTCCAAACCAGGCCTTTACCTTGGGCCTTCCCCTTTTTTGACTGGCTTTTTGTATTAGGCCCCTTACTTTTAACTGGGCTTCTTTGGTCCACCCTAAATTGGTCTTTAATTTGGGGCCATTTAATTTTCTGCTAATTGGGCCCTTTTCTGGGCTTACCTCTTTTTGGGTTGATCTTTGCCCTAAACCTGGGCTAGATTTATGAAACCTTGTATTGGGTTTCAACTTGGGCCCTTCTGGGCTTTGATCTTTAATTGGGCACTTAGTATTGACCCTGGGCTTGATTTATTGATCCCTATACTGGGTTTTTTTTCTAACTCAAGTAGGATTAGGCCTTATTTTTGGGCCTTCATTTATCCAAATCCTTTTTGGATTTGGGACTTATTTCTGGTTTTTGAAGATAATACTCATATATATTTTCTTCCAGTTTTTGGACCCCGGGTGCTGGGCTTTGAATATTTGGGGCCCTTATCTGGGCTTGACATACTTCCAGGCCCAACAAGTTTTAACCTTTTTTTTTCTTTGAATTGGGCCTTTTTATAGGGCTTTCATATCATGCATTTAATTTAACTGCCATGCCATAGAGATTCAAACATATTTCGAAAAATTCTCTGAGCTTCAAAAATTGTTTGGGATTCATCCCTTACACAAGTCTTAATAAACTTCATAATAAGACATATAAATCCTAAGCAAAGCTTCAAGGTGCTTTTCAACCTACTCTCCATCATGACAAGTGAGAATCGTATCCAACTGCCCTACACATAGTAAACCTTCAGGTTTTGTGCATGCCAAGTTCTCGGGACTTCAAAACCATCCATAGTCTCCAGCTTGTAGGTTCCTCTACCCTGAACACTCTTGACTCTGTACGGCCCTTCCCAATTCGGGGCAAGCTTCCCTTTTTGTCCTACACCAGATGCTTCTATCTTCCTCAAAACTAGATCGCCTTGTTTAAAAAACCTTTCTTTAACCCTTAGGTTGTAGTAGAATGAAGCCTTTTTCTGATATTCTACTATCTTTGTATGTGCCCTATCTCGCACTTCATCGATCAGATCCAGGGCTAACCTCTGCCCTTCCTCATTTTCTTCTACGTTGAAAGCCTGAATCCTTGGAGAGGAATGTGATATCTCCACGGGAACTACTGCTTCCGCCCCATATGCCAACATGAAAGGAGTTGCATCTGTCGTGACTCTACAAGTAGTCCTGTAGGCCCATAATATTGGAAGTATCTCATCTACCCAATTATTTCTTGACTTCTCGATCCTCTTCTTTAGTCCATCCAGGATTATCCGATTTGCTACCTCCGCTTGCCCATTGGCTTGCGGGTGAGCCACAGAGGTGAACCGTAACTCAATTTCATTTTCTTCGCAATACTTCTTGAATTCCTCGTTGTTGAATTGTGTTCCATTGTCAGTGACGAGGATATGGGGAATTCCATATCGGCACATAATGTTTTCCCACAGGAATTGTGCAACCTGCTTAGTTGTGATTTTGGCCAAAGGTTTGGCTTCGATCCACTTGGTGAAATAATCAATGGCTACAATCAGAAACTTCCTTTGTGCTGTGGCCATAGGAAAAGGCCCTAGAATATCCATCCCCCACATAGCAAAGGGAATAGGTGAGTTGATAGAGGTCAGCATCTCGGGGGGTTGTCTGGCGACTGGTGCATGCTTCTGACAACGATCACACTTCTTTACATATTCTTTGGCATCAGCCATCATTTCTGGCCAATAGAAGCCTAAACGAGTTATCTTATGAGCCAAGGCCCTGCCCCCCAAGTGTTGCCCACAAATACCTCCATGCACTTCCTCAAGAGCTAAGCGTGCCTCATCGGGCCTGAGACACCTCAAGTAAGGAACCACGAAAGATCTTTTATATAGAATCCCATCTATCAAAGAGTACCTTAGTGCTCGAACAGTTAACTTCCGTGCCTCAATTGTATCGCTTGGCAACCAACCGGTCTGAATGTGAGCCTTGATGGGATCAATCCATGACGTCCCCAAGCCTACGGGAGCCACAAGCTTAATATCTATGCTTCGTGTCTTCAAAACACGGAAGTACACACTTCCTGAACTTTCTTCAATCTCAGATGAAGCAAACTTTGATAGCGCATCTGCTTTAGCATTTTCTTCCCTTGGAATGTGTTCAACATGGCATTCATTAAATTGGGTCATCACAGCCCTTACTAGGCGAACATACTTTGCCATCGTATCATCCCTTGCTTCAAATTCTCCCTTTACCTGGGATATGATCAACTTCGAGTCTCCACGGACCTTTAAGTTTTTGACTCTAAGTGTCCCAGCTAGACCAAGGCCAGCAATCAGGGCTTCATACTCTGCCTCATTGTTTGTGGTTGGGAAGTCTAGCTTCATGGCATACTCAATTAAGAATCCATCAGGGCTTTGCAAAACCAACCCTGCTCCACTGGAATTTGTTTTTGATGCTCCATCAAAATAGAGAACCCAATATTCTTTCTCCTTGTCCCCATTGTCGACTCCCTTGTCTTGAGGTGTGGTATCTTCCTGCCCCCCGACTTCTTGGTTGGGTATGGTACATTCCACCACGAAGTCAGCTAGTGCCTGGGCTTTTATGGCCATACGTGGCTTATACTTGAGATCGAACTCTCCCAACTCTATTGCCCACTTAATCAGTCTCCCACTTGCCTTGGGACTGTGAATGATATTTCTCAGTGGCTGATTTGTTAGCACTTCAATTTGGTGAGCTTGAAAATAAGGACGCAGCTTTCTTGAAGCCATTACCAAGGCTAAAGCGAATTTCTCAATGGCTGAATAATTCAACTCAGCACCATGCAAAATTTTGCTGACATAGTATACGGGTTTCTGGACTTTCAGTTCCTCCTTAACCAACACCGCGCTCAAGGCGCTTTCTGAAACAGCCAAGTACAAGAATAAAACTTCACCCAGGACTGGCTTGGCCAACAACGGGGCCTGGCCCATATACTTCTTTAACTCTTCAAATGCCTTCTGATTTTCCTCACTCCATACAAAGTCTTTAATGTTCTTTAATGACTTGAAGAATGACAAGCACTTGTCTCCTGACTTGGAGATGAATCGTCCTAGCGCAGCGACCCTTCCTGTGAGCTTCTGGACATCCTTGATGGTTTTTGGTGGTTCCATGTCCAGGATCGCCTTGATTTTATCGGGGTTAGCCTCAATTCCCCTTTTTGAGACCATCAATCCCAAGAATTTTCCAGATCCTACTCCGAAAGCACACTTCGTAGGATTCAACATCATCTTGTGGTACCTCAGGACCTCAAAAGCTTCCCTCAAATGGGTTATGTGATCAGTCTTTACTAGACTCTTGACTAACATGTCATCAACATAGACTTCCATTGTCTTACCAATAAGATCCTTAAAAATTTTGTTTACCAACCTTTGATAGGTTGCTCCTGCATTTTTGAGACCAAACGCCATAACAAGATAACAATAAACACCAAAGTCAGTGATAAATGATACCTTTGGAATGTCATCCTTATGCATTTTGATCTGGTTGTATCCGCTAAACCCATCCATGAAACTCAGCATTTCATGTCCAGCGGTGGCATCAATCAAAGTATCAATTCTAGGCAGCGGAAAACAGTCTTTGGGGCATGCATCATTCAGATCAGTGAAGTCTATACACATCCTCCACTTTCCATTAGCCTTCTTCACCATTACAGGGTTTGCTAACCACTCCGGAAATTGAATCTCCTCAATGAAACCAGCCTCTAAGAGCTTTTCCACTTCCTGCTTTATAGCCTCTTGTCTTTCCGGGGCAAAATTTCTTTTCTTTTGTTTTACTGTCTTCCGGCTTGGATCCACGTTTAACTTGTGAGTAATTAACTCCGGGTCTATGCCTGGCATATCAGCTGCTGACCATGCAAACACATCACTACTTTCTTGCAAAAATTTCACTAACTTCCCTCTAAGGGGCTCCTCTAATGTGGCTCCAATGAAAGTCATCCTCTCAGGATTCTTGGGATCTAAAGGAACCGAAACCAATTCTTCTGCTGGCCTTCCTCTATTCTCATCATTTTCTCGAACATCCATATCTTCAATAGGAAGAACCTGCCCCCCGACTCCATCTGCCCTCAAAGAGGCCACATAACAGCTTCTAGCCATTTTTTGATCTCCTCTCTCTTCTCCAATCCCGTTTCGGGTGGGAAACTTCATGATTGAATGGTAGGAAGAGGGGACTGCCTTGAAGGCATGTATCCCTGTTCTCCCCATGATAGCATTATAAGTTGAACTAGCCTTTACCACCACGAAATCCAGCATCTGAGTCGCTTGCCTTGGCTCCGTACCTATGGTGGTTGGCAATTTAATTATCCCTTCCACAGGACATTCTACTCCAGCAAATCCATATATCGGCATGTCGGTTGGTGTCAACTGGGAGTCGTTATACCCCATCCTTAGAAAGGTGTCGTGGAGCAAGATATCCACAGAAGCACCATTATCCACAAGGACCCTCTTAACCGGGCTATTTCCTATTATCGGCGTTATGACCAGCGGGTCGTCATGGGGAAACTTCACACCCTCTAGGTCGGAATCATCAAAAGCCAATGTTACTTCTGTCCTGGCCCTCTTCGGGGCTTCTCCAACAATATGCATAACCTCTCTAGTATATGCCTTTCTGGAATTTTTGGACAATCCAGCAGCAGTTGGACCTCCAAAGATCGTGTTTATCACAGGCCCTCGAGGTCTCGGCCCTCCATAAATGGTGTTTATAACTGGTCCTCTAGGTTGGGGGTTTCGCCCCTGATCGTCTTGGTCCCTCCTACGATCTTCAAAGTTCTTCCTTCCTCCATCTCCAGTATACTTGTTCAATCTTCCTTTTCGAATCAAAAACTCAATTTCATCTTTCAATTGCCTACACTCATCGGTGTCATGGCCAACATCTTTGTGAAACCTGCAATACTTGCTCTTATCTAGCTTGGCTGGATCGGCCTTCAAGGGCTTAGGCCAACGAACATCTCGATCTTTCTCGATCTCCATCAAGATCTGGCTTCTGGGAGCATTCAGCTTAGCGTATTCGGTGAACTTTTGCCCAGGTCCTCCCTTCTTGGGGGTTGAATCAGGGTTTTGTTCGGTTTTAGGATACTTATCCTTAGCGATATACTCCAGATCAGTTTTCCGCTTCTTGCCTCCAGTGGGCTCATTACTTACTACGGTCTTCCTCATGCTTTCTTCAACCTTGATATACTTCCCTGCCCTCTCTTGGAGCTGCAACATATTTTCAGGGGGACGTTTGGCCAAGGACATCTTGAAAAACTCATCCCTAGTTCCTTGTTGCAGTGCCATCATAGCTACCTTATCATCAAGGTCTGGGACTTTTAAAGCCTCCTTTGTAAAACGATTCAGGTAATCTCTCAAGGATTCCTTAGCTTCTTGCACAATACTCATAAGAGATGCTGAACTTTTCTCATGGACTTTTCCACTGATGAACTGCTTAATAAAAGCCTGACTTAACTCTCTGAACGATCCAATAGAGTTTGGGGGCAAACGACTGTACCATCTTTGAGCCATACCTGACAGGGTTTGAGGGAAGGCCCGACACTTTATAGCATCATTCACGGGTTGCAGCAACAGTGCATTAGAGAATGTCCTAACATGATTAGCGGGGTCTCCCGTGCCATCATAGGCTTTGATAGTGGGCATCTTGAATTTCCTTGAGATATGGGCATTCATTATCTCTTCTGTGAAGGGTGGAGTTGGATCATCAGGATCTCCAAGGGGAAGGAGATTGCTTGGATCAGTTCTTGGGACAACAGCCCTTCTTCTTACCGGACCATCCAGGTCTATGACAGGAGGAGGATTTCTCCCCCTAGGAGATATCTCGGGTCTGGTGGCCTGGTGAGCCTCCAAATCACGCCTCAGACTTTGGATTTCAGCCTCATGAGCCCTGATCCTTTCCTGCACTTCTTGGGGATTCGCCCCTGGGGTGCTTTGGGGGCGTTGCCTTCCATCGGTCATTGGCTCTTTTCCAGGACGCCTCCTTCTCGGGGCCACTTCATCATCCGAAGATTCGGAGTCTCTCTCAGTATAAGGACCAGAAAATTCCCGATCCTCAGGAATAGGACCCAAACCTCGTATATAGGGGGGTGACTGCCCTCGTGCTTCGCCTCGCCTAGCATATCCGCTTCCTCCAACCTCAGGGCGAAGGGGCATCCCATAAGGGGGGTTAGTGGTAACAATAGTTGAATATTCATACCCGAAGGGTCGAGAATTCACAGGTATATGTATTTGTTGAACTTGAAGATTCGTACCTTGAATAGTCGGGGGAGTTGTCCCTTGTGGCTGAGGATGAGTTGCCCCTGTCTGGGCTTCCCCCTGAGTAGATGCATAAGTTGAATGGGGAGGAACCTCCACGGTTGATGAAATCACCTGGGTTGTCCCTGATGGTGTTCCCTCCTCCAGAGTGCTGGTTGTTCTCCGCGTTCTCGCCATGGTTGTTGTTTCGTTTGTTCCCACAGACGGCGCCAAATGTTATGGATTAAAACTAATATATATAATTGCTGTATTTAATACTAAGGAACGTGAGCTTCGAGGCTCGATTTGACTGCTCTTGTGTTTCGTGACTCAATCCGCCTTAACAAGATGCCTACGTACCTTGCTGATTGCCAAGGATCAAGTCAAAAAACGTAGTTCTGATTTGTGGGGTGAGACCCCTTATATAGATGTGGGAGTCCTTGAATTGGACTTGGTATAGGAGACTTGATGGACAAGCCTCTGATTTAGGATAGACTTAGGAGTCCTAGGAAGTAGGAAGCTGATTCCTTATCCTTTTAGGTCCCCTTGGGGCTAATCTCTAAGGATTTATATCCTTATCGGGACTCTTTTCAACATCTGATTTCTCCCTTATTAATTAATTACGAAATTAATTAATAATCAGGGCTTTTGGGCCTTTTTTATTCCATTAGGCCTGATCTGGTCCATCAGGCTTAACCTTTCTGGTCTGAATATTATACATCTTATTATTGGGCCTATCAGCCCATTAATTATAAAATCAGGACTTATTTATCCCTATCACCATAGGGACAAATTATGAAAAGAAATCGAAAAAACGGGCCGCCTCAATTTTTGCTCCAGACCTCGTGTACTACCCTCTTCGAGGATTATTCGAAAACCGAGTTCCATTCATTTCAGCCCCGATTCACTATCGGACGACCCCGAATGGACGCAATTGGAATTTTATAAATCTATAGGGACAAATTATGAAAATAAATCGAAAAAACGGGCCGCCTCAATTTTTGCTCCAGACCTCGTGTACTACCTCCTACGAGGATTATTCGGAAACCGAGTTCCATTCGTTTCAGCTCCGATTCACTCCCGGACGACCCCGAATGGACTCCATTGGAATTTTACAAATCCATAGGGACAAATTATGAAAAGAAATCGAAAAAATGGGCCGCCTCAATTTTTGCTCCAGACCTCGTGTACTACCCCCTACGAGGATTATTCGGAAATCGAGTTCCATTCGTTTCAGCCCCGATTCACTCCCGGACAACCCCGAATGGACGCGATTGGAATTTTATAAATCCATAGGGACAAATTATGAAAAGAAATCGAAAAAACGGGGCACCTCAATTTTTGTTCCAGACCTCGTGTACTACCCCCTACGAGGATTATTCGGAAACCGAGTTCCATTCGTTTCAGCTCTGATTAACTCCCGGAAGACCCCGAATGGACGCCATTGGAATTTTAAAAATCCATAGGGACAAATTATGAAAAGAAATCGAAAAAATGGGCCGCCTCAATTTTTGCTCCAGACCTCGTGTACTACCCCCTACGAGGATTATTCGGAAATCGGGTTCCATTCGTTTCAGCTCCGATTCACTCCCGGATGACCCCGAATGGACGCGAATGCAATTTCATAAATCCATGGGGACAAATTATGAAAAGAAATCGAAAAAACGGGCCGCCTCAATTTTTGCTCCAGACCTCGTGTACTACCCTCTACGAGGATTATTCGAAAACCGAGTTCCATTCATTTCAGCCCCGATTCACTATCGGACGACCCCGAATGGACGCAATTGGAATTTTATAAATCCATAGGGACAAATTATGAAAATAAATCGAAAAAACGGCCCGCCTCAATTTTTGCTCCAGACCTCGTGTACTACCTCCTACGAGGATTATTCGGAAACTGAGTTCCATTCATTTCAGCTCCGATTCACTCCCGGACGACCCCGAATGGACGCGAATGCAATTTCATAAATCCATAGGGACAAATTATGTAAAGAACTCAAAAAAATAGGTTGCCTTAATTTTTACTCCAGACCTCGTGTACTACCCCCTACGAGAATTATTCGGAAATCGAGTTCCATTCGTTTCAGCTCCGATTCACTCCCGGACGACCCCGAATGGACGCAAATGCAATTTCATAAATCCATAGGGACAAATTATGTAAAGAACTCAAAAAAATGGGTTGCCTCAATTTTTGCTCCAGACCTCGTGTACTACCCCCTACGAGGATTATTCCGAAACCGAGTTCCATTCGTTTCAGCTCTGATTAACTCCCGGACGACCCCGAATGGACGCCATTGGAATTTTAAAAATCCATAGGGACAAATTATGAAAAGAAATCGAAAAAATTGGCCGCCTCAATTTTTGCTCCAGACCTCGTGTACTACCCCCTACGAGGATTATTCGGAAATCGGGTTCCATTCGTTTCAGCTCCGATTCACTCCCGGACGACCCCGAATGGACGCGAATGCAATTTCATAAATCCATAGGGACAAATTATGAAAAGAAATCGAAAAAACGGGCCACCTCAATTTTTGCTCCAGACCTCGTGTACTACCCTCTTCGAGGATTATTCGAAAACCGAGTTCCATTCATTTCAGCCCCGATTCACTATCGGACGACCCCGAATGGACACAATTGGAATTTTATAAATCTATAGGGACAAATTATGAAAATAAATCGAAAAAAACGGGCCGCCTCAATTTTTGCTCCAGACCTCGTGTACTACCTCCTACGAGGATTATTCGGAAACCGAGTTCCATTCGTTTCAGCTCCGATTCACTCCCGGACGACCCCGAATGGACTCCATTGGAATTTTACAAATCCATAGAGACAAATTATGAAAAGAAATCGAAAAAATGGGCCGCCTCAATTTTTGCTCCAGACCTCGTGTACTACCCCCTACGAGGATTATTCGGAAATCGAGTTCCATTCGTTTCAGCCCCGATTCACTCCCGGACAACCCCGAATGGACGCGATTGGAATTTTATAAATCCATAGGGACAAATTATGAAAAGAAATCGAAAAAACGGGGCACCTCAATTTATGTTCCAGACCTCGTGTACTACCCCCTACGAGGATTATTCGGAAACCGAGTTCCATTCGTTTCAGCTCTGATTAACTCCCGGACGACCCCGAATGGACGCCATTGGAATTTTAAAAATCCATAGGGACAAATTATGAAAAGAAATCGAAAAAATGGGCCGCCTCAATTTTTGCTCCAGACCTCGTGTACTACCCCCTACGAGGATTATTCGGAAATCGGGTTCCATTCGTTTCAGCTCCGATTCACTCCCGGATGACCCCGAATGGACGCGAATGCAATTTCATAAATCCATGGGGACAAATTATGAAAAGAAATCGAAAAAACGGGCCGCCTCAATTTTTGCTCCAGACCTCGTGTACTACCCTCTACGAGGATTATTCGAAAACCGAGTTCCATTCATTTCAGCCCCGATTCACTATCGGACGACCCCGAATGGACACAATTGGAATTTTATAAATCCATAGGGACAAATTATGAAAATAAATCGAAAAAACGGCCCGCCTCAATTTTTGCTCCAGACCTCGTGTACTACCTCCTACGAGGATTATTCGGAAACCGAGTTCCATTCGTTTCAGCTCCGATTCACTCTCGGACGACCCCGAATGGACTCCATTGGAATTTTACAAATCCATAGGGACAAATTATGAAAAGAAATCGAAAAAATGGGCCGCCTCAATTTTTGCTCCAGACCTCGTGTACTACCCCCTACGAGGATTATTCGGAAATCGAGTTCCATTCGTTTCAGCCCCGATTCACTCCCGGACAACCCCGAATGGACGCGATTGGAATTTTATAAATCCATAGGGACAAATTATGAAAAGAAATCGAAAAAACGGGGCACCTCAATTTTTGTTCCAAACCTCGTGTACTACCCCGTACGAGGATTATTCGGAAATCGAGTTCCATTCGTTTCAGCTCCGATTCACTCCCGGACGACCCCAAACGGACGCGAATGCAATTTTATAAATCCATAGGGACAAATTATGAAAAGAAATCGAAAAAATGGGCCGCCCCAATTTTTCCTCCAGACCTCGTGTACAACCCCCTACGAGGATTATTCGGAAACCGAGTTCCATTCATTTCTGCTCTGATTCACTCCTGGACGACCCCGAATGGACGCCATTGGAATTTTATAAATCTATAGGGACAAATTATGAAAAGAAATCGAAAAAACGGGCTGCCTCAATTTTTGCTCCAGACCTCGTGTACTACCCCCTACGAGGATTATTTGGAAACCGAGTTCCATTCGTTTCAGCTCTGATTAACTCCCGGACGACCCCGAATGGACGCCATTGGAATTTTAAAAATCCATAGGGACAAATTATGAAACGAAATCGAAAAAATGGGCCGCCTCAATTTTTGCTCTAGACCTCGTGTACTACCCCCTACGAGGATTATTCGGAAATCGGGTTCCATTCATTTCTGCTCCGATTCACTCCCGGATGACCCCGAATGGACGCCATTGGAATTTTATAAATCCATAGGGACAAATTATGAAAAGAAATTGAAAAAACGGGTCGCCTCAATTTTTGCTCCAGACCTCGTGTACTACCCCCTACGAGGATTATTCGGAAACCGAGTTCCATTCATTTCTGCTCCGATTCACTCCCGGACGACCCCGAATGGACGCCATTGGAATTTTATAAATCTATAGGGACAAATTATGAAAATAATTCGAAAAAAACGGGCCGCCTCAATTTTTGCTCCAGACCTCGTGTACTACCCCCTACGAGGATTATTCGGAAACCGAGTTCCATTCGTTTCAGCTCCGATTCACTCCCGGACGACCCCGAATGGACGCCATTGGAATTTTATAAATCCATAGGGACAAATTATGAAAAGAAATCGAAAAAATGGGCCGCCTCAATTTTTGCTCCAGACCTCGTGTACTACCCCCTACGAGGATTATTCGGAAATCAGGTTCCATTCATTTCTGCTCCGATTCACTCCCGGACGACCCCGAATGAACGCCATTGGAATTTTTTAAATCCATAGGGATAAATTATGAAAAGAAATCGAAAAATCGGGTCGCCTCAATTTTTGCTCCAGACCGCGTGTACTACCCCCTACGAGGATTATTCGAAAACCGAGTTCCATTCATTTCTGCTCCGATTCACTCCCGGACGACCCCGAATGGACGCCATTGGAATTTTATAAATCTATAGGGACAAATTATGAAAAAAAATCGAAAAAATGGGCCGCCTCAATTTTTGCTCCAGACCTCGTGTACTACCCCCTACGAGGATTATTTAGAAACCGAGTTCCATCCGTTTCAGCTCGGATTAACTCCCGGACGACCCCGAATGGACGCCATTGGAATTTTAAAAATCCATAGGGACAAATTATGAAACGAAATCGAAAAAATGGGCCGCCTCAATTTTTGCTCCAGACCTCGTGTACTACCCCCTACGAGGATTATTCGGAAATCGGGTTCCATTCATTTCTGCTCCGATTCACTCCCGGACGACCCCGAATGGACGCGAATGCAATTTTATAAATCCATAGGGACAAATTATGAAAAGAAATCGAAAAAACGGGTCGCCTCAATTTTTGCTCCAGACCTCGTGTACTACCCCCTACGAGGATTATTCGGAAACCGAGTTCCATTCATTTCTGCTCCGATTCACTCCCGGACGACCCCGAATGGACGCCATTGGAATTTTATAAATCTATAGGGACAAATTATGAAAATAATTCGAAAAAACGGGCCGCCTCAATTTTTGCTCCAGACCTCGTGTACTACCCCCTACGAGGATTATTCGGAAACCGAGTTCCATTCGTTTCAGCTCCGATTCACTCCCGGACGACCCCGAATGGACGCCATTGGAATTTTATAAATCCATAGGGACAAATTATGAAAAGAAATCGAAAAAATGGGCCGCCTCAATTTTTGCTCCAGACTTCGTGTACTACCCCCTACGAGGATTATTCGGAAATCAGGTTCCATTCATTTCTGCTCCGATTCACTCCCGGACGACCCCGAATGGACGCCATTGGAATTTTTTAAATCCATAGGGATAAATTATGAAAAGAACTCAAAAAAACGGGTCGCCTCAATTTTTGCTCCAGACCTCGTGTACTACCCCCTACGAGGATTATTCGGGAACCGAGTTCCATTCATTTCAGCTCCGATTCACTCTCGGACGACCCCGAATGGACGCGAATGCAATTTTATAAATCCATAGGGACAAATTATGAAAAGAAATTGAAAAAACGGGCTGCCTCAATTTTTGGTCCAGACCTCGTGTACTACCCCCCTACGAGGATTATTCGGAAACCGAGTTCTATTCATTTCAGCTCCGATTCACTCCCGGACGACCCCGAATAGACGCGAATGCAATTTTTTAAATCCATAGGGACAAATTATGAAAAGAAACCGAAAAAACGGGCCGCCTCAATTTTTGCTCCAGACCTCGTGTACTACCCTCTACGAGGATTATTCGGAAACCGAGTTCCATTCATTTCAGCCCCGATTCACTACCGGACGACCCCGTATGGACGCCATTGGAATTTTATAAATCCATAGGGACAAATTATGAAAAGAAATCCAAAAAAATGGGCCGCCTCAATTTTTGCTCCAGACCTCGTGTACTACCTCCTATGAGGATTATTCGGAAACCGAGTTCCATTCGTTTCAGCTCTGATTAACTCCCGGACGACCCCGAATGGACGCCATTGGAATTTTAAAAATCCATAGGGACAAATTATGAAACGAAATCGAAAAAATGGGCCGCCTCAATTTTTGCTCCAGACCTCGTGTACTACCCCCTACGAGGATTATTCGGAAATCGGGTTCCATTCATTTCTGCTCCGATTCACTCCCGGATGACCCCGAATGGACGCCATTGGAATTTTTTAAATCCATAGGGACAAATTATGAAAAGAAATTGAAAAAACGGGTTGCCTCAATTTTTGCTCCAGACCTCGTGTACTACCCCGTACGAGGATTATTCGGAAACCGAGTTCCATTCATTTCTGCTCCGATTCACTCCCGGACGACCCCAAACGGACGCCATTGCAATTTTATAAATCTATAGGGACAAATTATGAAAAGAAATCGAAAAAATGGGCCGCCCCAATTTTTCCTCCAGACCTCGTGTACTACCCCCTACGAGGATTATTCGGAAACCGAGTTCTATTCGTTTCTGCTCTGATTCACTCCTGGACGACCCCGAATGGACGCCATTGGAATTTTATAAATCCATAGGGACAAATTATGAAAAGAAATCGAAAAAATGGGTCGCCTTAATTTTTGCTCCAGACCTCGTGTACTACCCCCTACGAGGATTATTCGGAAATCGAGTTCCATTCATTTCAGCTCTGATTAACTCCCGGACGACCCCGAATGGACGCCATTGGAATTTTAAAAATCCATAGGGACAAATTATGAAAAGAAATCGAAAAAATGGGCCACCTCAATTTTTGCTCCAGACCTCGTGTACTACCCCCTACGAGGATTATTCGGAAATCGGGTTCCATTCGTTTCAGCTCCGATTCACTCCCGGACGACCCCGAATGGACGCCATTGGAATTTTATAAATCCATAGGGACAAATTATGAAAAGAAATCGAAAAAATGGGCCGCCTCAATTTTTGCTCCAGACCTCGTGTACTACCCCCTAAGAGGATTATTCGGAAACCGAGTTCCATTCATTTCAGCTCCAATTAACTCCCGGACGACCCCGAATGGACGCGAATGCAATTTTATAAATCCATAGGGACAAATTATGAAAAGAAATCGAAAAAACGGGTCGCCTCAATTTTCGGTCTAGACCTCGTGTACTACCCCCTATGAGGATTATTCGAAAACCGAGTTCCATTCGTTTCAGCTCCGATTCACTCCCGGACGACCCCGAATGGACGCGAATGCAATTTCATAAATCCATAGGGACAAATTATGTAAAGAACTCAAGGAAATGGGTTGCCTCAATTTTTGCTCCAGACCTCGTGTACTACCCCCTACGAGGATTATTCGGGAACTGAGTTCTATTTATTTCAGCTCCGATTCACTCCCGGACGACCCCGAATGGACGCGAATGCAATTTTATAAATCCATAGGGACAAATTATGAAAAGAAATCGAAATAATGGGCCGCCTCAATTTTTGCTCCAGACCTCGTGTACTACCCCCTACGAGGATTATTCTAAAACCGAGTTCCATTCATTTCTGCTCCGATTCACTCCCGGAGGACCCCGAATGGACGCCATTGGAATTTTATAAATCCATAGGGACAAGTTATGAAAAGAAATCGAAAAACGGGCTGCCTCAATTTTTGCTCCAGATCTCGTAGGATTATCAGA
>NW_027420670.1:0-3316 GCF_009905375.1 Apium graveolens | reverse complement strand
CAATTTTAGACATATTAAAAAATTATTAACAATTTGAAATTCATCTTGCATGTCTGGATTAGAAAACCTAGTAAAAGTACCACTCCCGACAACGAGACTCGTTCCTGATTTACAAGATTAATTTTTAAAATGATTTTTTCGATGATCCAACTGTACGGATGTTAAGATATATCAATTTTAGTCATATAAAAAATTTTTAAAAAATTTGAAATTCATCCTGCATGTCAGGATTAGAAAAATCTAGTAAAAGTACCACTCCCGACAACAACTCATTCTTGATTTACAAGATTAATTTTTAAAATGATTTATTTGAAGATTCAACCGTACGGATTTTAATATATCAATTTTAGACATGTGAAAAAAATATTGAAAAAAATTGAAATTCATCTTGCATGTCAAATTGAAAATCTAGTAAAAGTACCACTCCCGACAACGAGACTCGTTCCCGATTTACAAATTAATTTTAAATGTCTTTGTCGATGATCCAACCATACGGATGTAAGGAAATATCAATTTAGTCATATAAAAAATTTATTAACAAATTTGAAATTCATCTTGCATGTCGGGATTAGAAAATCTAGTAAAAGTACTTATCCCGACAACGAGACTTGTTCCCGTTTTACAACATTAATTTTTAAAATGATTTTTCGCTGATCCAACCGTACAAATGTTAGGTAATAATTTTAGTCATATCAAAAATTATTAACAAATTTGAATTTCATCTTGATGTGAGGATTAGAAAAATCTAGTAAAATACCACTCCCGACAACGAGACTCGTTCCTGATTTACAAGATTAATTTTTAAAATGATTTTTTTGAAGATCCAACCGTACGGATGTTAAGATATATCAATTTTAGTCATATGAAAAAATATAAAAAAAATTAAATTCATCTTGCATGTCAGGATTAGAAAAATCTAGTAAAGTACCACTCCCGACATCAAGACTCGGTCCCGATTTTCAATATTTATTTTTAAAATGATTTTTTTGAAGATCCAACCGAGTGGATTTTAAGATATATCAATTTTAGACATGTGAAAAATTATTGAAAAATTTGAAATTGATCTTGCATGTCAGGATTTGAAAAATCTTGTAAAAGTACCACTCCCAACAACGAGACTCGTTCCCGATATACAAGATTAATTTTTCAAATGATTTTGTCGATGATCCAACTGTACGGATTTAGTAAATATTAATTTTCGTCATATAAAAAATTATTAACAAATTTGAAATTAATCTTGATGTCACGATTAGAAAAATCTAGTAAAAGTACCACTCCCAACAACGAGACTCTTTCCCAATTTAAAACATTAATTTTTAAAATGACTTTTTCGATGATCTAACCGTACGAATGTTAGGATATATCAATTTTAGTCATATTAAAAAATTATTAACAAATTTGAAATTCATCTTGCGTGTGAGGATTAGAAAAATCTAGTAAAAGTATCACTCCCGACAACGAGACTCGTTCCCAATTTACAACATTAATTTTTAAAATGATTTTTCGATGATCCAACTGTACGGATGTTAAGATATATCAATTTTAGTCATATAAAAAAATAAAAAAATTACATCTTGCATGTCAGGATTAGAAAAATCTAGTAAAAGTACCACTCCCGACAACAAGACTCGGTCCCGATTTTCATATTTATTTTTAAAATGATTTTTTTGAAGATCCAACCTTGTGGATTTTAAGATATATCAATTTTATATATGTGAAAAAATTATTGAAAAATTTGAAATTGATCTTGCATGTCAGGATTTGAAAAATCTTGTAAAAGTACCACTCCCAACAACGAGACTCGTTCCCGATATACTAGATTAATTTTTCAAATGATTTTGTCGACGATCCAACCGTACGGATGTCAGTAAATATTAATTTTGTCATATAAAAAAATTATTAAACAAATTTGAAATTAATCTTGCGTCACGATTAGAAAAATCTAGTAAAAGTACCACTCCCAACACGAGACTCTTTCCTTTAAACATTAATTTTTAAATTGACTTTTTTGATGATCTAACCGTACGAATATTAGGATATATCAATTTTAGTCATATTAAAAATTATTAACAAATTTGAAATTCATCTTGCGTGTGAGGATTAGAAAAATCTAGTAAAAGTACCACTCCCGACAAGGAGACTCGTTCCCAATTTACAACATTAATTTTTAAAATGATTTTTTCGATGATCCAACCGTACGGATGTTAAGATATATCAATTTTAGTCATATGAAAAAATTATTAAAAAATTTAAATACATCTTGCATGTCATATTAGAAAAATCTAGTAAAAGTATCCCTCCCGACAACAAGACTCGGTCCCGATTTACAAGATTAATTTTTAAATGATTTTTTGAAGATCCACAATGCGGATTTTAAGATATATCAATTTTAGACATGTGCAAAAATTATTAAAAATTTGAAATTGATCTTGCATGTCAGGATTTGAAAAATCTAGTAAAAGTACCACTCCCAACAACGAGACTCGTTCCCGATTTACAATAATTTTTTTCAAGTGATTTTATCGACGATCCAACCGTAAGGATGTTAGGAAATATTAATTTTGTCATATAAAAAATTATTAACAAATTTGAAATTCATCTTGCGTGTTAGGATTAGAAAATTCTAGTAAAAGTACCACTCCCGACAACAAGACTCATTCTCGATTTACAAGATTAATTTTTAAAATGATTTTTTTGAAGATTCAACCGTACGGATTTTAAGATATATCAATTTTAGACATGTGAAAAAAATATTGAAAAATTGAAATTCATCTTGCATGTCAGAATTTGAAAATCTAGTAAAAGTACCACTCCCGACAACGAGACTCGTTCCCGATTTACAAATTAATTTTTAAATGTCTTTGTCGATGATCCAACCTACGGATGTAAGGAAATATCAATTTAGTCATATAAAAAATTATTAACAAATTTGAAATTCATCTTGCATGTCGGATTAGAAAAATCTAGTAAAAGTACTTATCCCGACAACGAGACTTTTCCCGTTTACAACATTAATTTTTAAAATGATTTTTCGATGATCCAACCGTACAAATGTTAGGATATATTAATTTTAGTCATATCAAAAAATTATTAACAAATTTGAATTTCATCTTGATGTGAGGATTAGAAAAATCTAGTAAAAGTACCACTCCCGACAACGAGACTCGTTCCTGATTTACAAGATTAATTTTTAAAATGATTTTTTGAAGATCCAACCGTACGGATGTTAAGATATATCAATTTTAGTCATATGAAAAATATAAAAAATAAATTCATCTTGCATGTCAGGATTAGAAAAATCTAGTAAAAGTACCAC
>NW_027420669.1:0-85158 GCF_009905375.1 Apium graveolens | reverse complement strand
TCAAATTTGTGTAATGTGACACAATGACTGTTCATCTAAAACAACATAGATCACCACAGTGATTTTCATCATTCATATGGAGTGTTTAGTGTGTGCATTAAGCTAAATATCAGACAAGGAGTAAAGTCTAATTCACTTCAGTACATCTTAGAAATAAGGCATAACTAAAATTTTACTAAAAACCTGTCATTATTCTGAAACCTTCTATTGAATGAATTCATGCCTGAGTCCACCTCAACTATTTTGTGCTAATTTTATGCATCTTTTTAAATTCCAGTTTACAGTGGCTTCTCAGTGTAAGTGAGTCACGACTGCTTATCAGAATTTATGCTATTATCAAAGTATTTCTCCAGTAATCATAGAGTGTGAAAAGTCACCAAGAAAATATTTTGCTTTTCTGATGCATATTTACTTAATACCAGCAATGCACTTGGGTCGTTCCTTCCACATTTGTACTCTAGATCTCAAAGGAGTACCTTAATTTTAATCCTTGATTCTTTTGCTTTTTCTTTTGATAAGTGAGGTTTATCAGCACTTAGTATATTCAACAGATTTACTAGCATCAGAACTTAACAGATGAGAAGCAATATTCTAGTTTGTGACTTAGGAATAAGATAGACAAAGTAAACTCAACTAAGCTCAATTATCAGACTTTGCTTGTGTCAATAGATTTCCACAGAAATAATTACTTCTTACATGGGATCCCTTGTTTATTGAAGACTACTAGGTCAGCATCTAGCACAATTATCCTCATAGGATTGAATAGTTACACAAACAGACATATCATTTTTAGAGTTTAGAAATATATATCAGACAACAGTCAGTACTTAAGCACATTTTTCAATTAAGCACAGAATACACAAGGAGAGTAAATTTTGTAAATACTGATCATAAAGTCTGATGCATCCGAATAAAACTTAGCAGATTTAGAGAAAGAACCTGAAACCATTCCAAGTTCATTTACCAATCTTGTAAAAGTAGCTTCACACAATGGTTTTGTGAAGATATCTGCTAGTTGTTGATCTGTTGGAACAAAGTGCAATTCCACTGTACCTTCATCCACATGTTCCCTGATGAAGTGGTACCTGATGCTGATGTGCTTTGTCATAGAGTGTTGAACTGGATTACCTGTCATAGCAATAGCACTTTGATTATCACAGTAAATAGGGATTTTGAAATATGTTAACCCATAGTCCAGTAACTGATTCTTCATCCAAAGAATCTGTGCACAATAGCTTCCTGCAGTAATGTACTCTGCTTCTGCAGTTGATGTGGAAATTGACTTTTGTTTCTTGCTAAACCAAGAAACCAATCTGCCTCCAAGAAATTGGCAGCTTCCACTTGTGCTTTTCCTGTCAATTTTGCAACCTGCAAAATATGCATCTGAGTAACCTATTAGTTTAAAATCTGATTCTCTGGGATACCACAATCCCAGATCAGCTGTTCCCTTAAGATACTTGAAAATTCTTTTCACAGCTGTTAAGCGAGGTTCTCTTGGATCTGCTTGAAATCTTGCACAAAGACAAGTAGCATACATGATATCAGGTCTACTAGCGGTTAGATAGAGTAGAGAGCCAATCATACCTCTGTAATCAGTAATATCTACTGATTTACCAGTATCCTTATCCAGTTTTGTTGTAGGAGCCATGGGAGTGGATGCACTTGAACAATCTTACATTCCAAATTTCTTCAGCAAGTTTCTGGTGTAGTTAGTTTGACAAATAAAAGTGCCTTCTTCATTCTGCTTGACTTGAAAGCCCAGAAAATAGCTAAGTTCCCCCATCATACTCATCTGATACCTTGACTGCATCAGTTTGGCAAACTTCTTGCAAAGTCTGTCATTTGTAGACCCAAAAATGATATCATCAACATAAATCTGGACCAGAAGTATGTCTTTTCCATGGTTGAGGTAGAACAATGTTTTGTCTATAGTTCCTCTGTTAAATCCACTTTCCAGAAGAAACTGAGCTAAAGTCTCATACCATGCTCTAGGAGCTTGCTTAAGTCCATAAAGTGCTTTATCAAGCTTGTAGACATAATCTGGATGTTTGGAATCTACAAAGCCTGGAGGTTGTTCAACATATACTTCCTCCTCCAATTCTCCATTGAGAAAAGCACTTTTCACATCCATTTGAAAGACAGTAAACTTTTTGTGAGCATCATAAGCCAAATATATCCTTATGGCTTCTAACCTAGCAACTGGTGCAAATGTTTCATCATAATCAATTCCCTCATGTTGAGAATATCCTTTTGCAACCAGCCTTTCCTTATTCCTTGTAATTATACCATCACTGTCAGTTTTGTTTCTGAATATCCACTTTGTACCAACAACAAATCTATTCTTTGGTCTTGGCACTAGGGTCTAGACTTTGTTTCTTTCAAATTCATTTAACTCTTTCTGCATTTCTTGCACCCAATCAGCATCTTGAAGAGCTTCTTCCACTTTCTTTGGCTCAGTCTGAGAAAGAAAAGAATTGTAAAGACATTCGTTTGAAATACCTGTTCTAGTTCTGACACCGGCATCAGGATTTCCAATTATCAAATCAGGTGTATGTGATTTAGTCCACTTCCTTGCAGAAGGAAGGTTTTCTCTAGAACTGGATGCTCCGCCATGATCCATGCTGTCTTCAACTTCATTTTCTGATGCTCCCCCTGAAACTATGCTCTCTGAGTTGGATTCTTCAGCATTTAGATTTTCAGAACTTGGCTAATCAGAACTTGACGAATCAGAACTTGAAGAGCCAGATGTATGTTCTGATGCTTCTTGAAATGTGGTAAGATCTTGAGTATGCTCCCCCTGCATAGGTGCATCTTTCTTTGACGTAGTCACCACAGTTTTAATAACATCAGAGTTTAATCCATCAGAGTTGGCATTATCAGGACTTAGATTGTCAGGATTTTCAGTATCAGAATTTGAGTCTTCATTTTCAAATCTCAGCTGATCATGATCAATAAAATCTTCAAGTCCAGTAATCTTCTTTTCATAAAAGGAGACATTGATAGATTCCATGACCACTCTTGTTCTCAAATTATAGACTCTGAAGACTTTTGTGGAAATTGGATATCCAACAAAAATTCCTTCATCAACTTTTAGATCAAATTTGGATAGCTGTTCAGGATGAGTCTTAAGAACAAAACACTTGCATCCAAATACATGAAAGTACTTCAGATTTGGATTCTTTTTCTTCACCATCTCATTTGGTGTTTTTCCTTGCTAGTTAATGAGTGTTGCATTTTGAGTAAAACAAGCAGTCTACACAGCTTCAGCCCAGAAATAGGTTGGAAGCTTTGCTTCTTCAAGCATTGTACGTGCAGCTTCAATGAGAGTTATAATCTTCCTTTCAACAACTCCATTTTGCTGTGGAGTTCCAGGAGCAGAAAATTCCTGCTTAATTCCATGGTTTTTGCAGAACTCTTCCATTATCAAATTCTTCAACTCAGTGCCATTATCACTCCTTATGGTTTTCACAGAATCCTTGACCAATTTATCCAGATGTTTGACATGATCAATCAAGATAGATGCAGTTTCACTTTTTGTGTGCAAGAAATACACCCATGTGTATCTGGTGAACTCATCCACTGACCAACGCATATTTCTTCTTTACAATAGACATGACATTCACTGGACCAAATAGATCAACATGTAGTAGATGATAAGGCTCAAGAATTGATGATTCAGTCTTGCTCTTGAATGAAGATTTTCTTTGTTTGGCCTTCTGACAAGAATCACAAAGGCCATCAGGAGCAAATACTGACTTTGGCAGTCCTCTCACAAGATCTTTCTTGACTAGTTCATTTATATTGTTGAAATTTAAATGAGAGAGTTTCTTGTGCCAATTTCAGCTTTCTTCAATTGATGCTCTACTCATCAGACAGATTGCAGAACCATCAGTACTTGTTGAAAGCTTAGCTTCATAAATGTTACCACGCCTGTATCCTTTCAGAACAACTTTTCCTTTACATTTACTCACAACTTCACAGTGTTCTTCAAAGAAATCAACATGATAACCTCTGTCACAGATTTGACTTATACTCAGCAGATTGTGTTTAAGTCCTGAGACCAGAGGTACTTCATTAATGATGACATTCCCAAGATTGATATTGCCATATCCCAATGTTTTTCCAATGTTGCCATCTCCATAAGAAACACTTGGGCCAGCTTTCTCCACAAAGTCTGATAGCAGGGCTTTATTTCCAGTCATATGTCCTGAACATCCACTGTCCAGGACTAGGATATTTTTCCTGTTGCCATGCAATCACAAAGACCACTAATGATTAGTTTTAAGGACCCAGACTTGCTTGGATCCTTTGGCCTTATCAAGTTTGTTAACATTTGCAGCGGATTTAGCATCAGAGTTTATGTTAACATTTTTCTTATCAGAATTTACACTATCAGACTTTGAATCAGAATTTACACTAGAAGGAACAATGGAAACTTTCTTTAAAGAAGGTATTATTTGATAATAATCATAGTACAAACTATGATATTCCTTACAAGTATAAATGGAATGCCTTAAACTACCACAATGAAAACAAGGATATTGTGGCTTATATCTAACAGACTGACTCTTAACCCCTGACTTTAAAGGTAAGGAGTTTATGTTCTTATTCTTCCTGCAAAAAGAAGCCAGATGGTTAGAACTTCCACAGTTATGACACGTTTTCCTAGGAGCATCAGGAACAGGTTTATAATCATTGCTTTTATTCACACCTTCCTTTCCATTCATATTTTTCCTAGGTGATTTTACCTTGTTTGCATTCTTAACATCTTTCAGCTTATGCTTAAGCTGCTTCTTTGTCATTAAGCCTATGTTTACTTCAGCTGTCTTTTCCTGTTTTAGTTTGTCAGAAGTTAATCGCTCTTTAACTTCTGATTGCTCATTATCAGACTTTACAGTTACAAACTTAACAGGTTTTAACTTTGGTTTTTGCTTAACAACAACAGGCTTAATTTCTACAGTTCCTTTATCATTCTTATTTTCTCCATAACCTAAGCCCTCTTTCCAATTTTCATTACTTAGCAAATTTTGAGTTGTTCTGCCAGAGTTAATCCAAGTCCTGATAATCTCTCTTTCCCTTTCTAACTCAGTTTTTAGAGATTCATTCATTTTTAGCACTTCATCCCTAACATAAAAAGCATCATCTCTATCCTTCTAAGTTTGATGGAACATAACTAACTCTTTTTCTAAGAAATCATTTCTTTTCTTAAAAGCAAGATTTTCAGAAGTTAATCTTTCACATATTAAAGTTTGATCTCTATAACTAACAAACATGGTTTTAAGATATCTTCTCAACTCATTAATATCATCAGTATGAAAAGCATAAGTAGTCTGAGGTACCTTTGTTTCAGCAGCTTCAGAACTGCTCTCAGCACTTTCTTTATCAGCATTTGCCATCAAAGCATAATTCTCCTCACTTTCAGAGTCTGAGGTGTCTGTCCAGCTTTTCTTCTTTGTGACAAGAGCCTTGCCTTTGTCACTTTCTTGCAATCAGGAGATATGTGGCCTTTCTCACCACAGTTATAGCATTTGACATTGGTATAATCTCCTCTATCAGACTTTCCTCCTCTGCCCTCAGATCTTCTGAAATTCTTCTTATCAGAACTTGTGCCTTTCCTGGAAAACTTCTTTCCCTTCCTGAACTTCCTATATGCAATCTTTGTGATCCCTTTCACCATAAGAGCACACAGCTTCATCATCTCCTCATCAGCATCAGTCTCAGGCAAGCTTTCAAAATCTGAGTCATCATCACTTTCAGAACTTGATGACTCAGTATCAAACTTTGTGAAAAGAGCTTTACCCTTGTCTTTCCTTGAGGTAGCTGCCTTGGGGGATTCTTCTTCAGCCTTAAGAGCAACTGTCCTTGACTTTCCTCCTTTCCTCTTGCTTCTTTGTTCCATCTCAAGTTCATGATTCTTGAGCATTCCATAAATTTCATCAAAAGTTGTTTCATCAAGATTGTAGTTGTCTCTTATTGTTGTTGCCTTCAAATCCCAGCATTCAGGAAGAGCTAACAGGAATTTAAGTTTTGAATCTTCAAGATCATACTCCTTATCAACCAATGACAAATCATTCAAGAGTTTGACAAATCTATCATATAAATCAGTCAATGACTCATTTGCCTTTGAGTCAAAGTGTTCATACTCTTGAGTGAGTATTGTCTTCCTGTTCTTCTTAATTGTATCAGTTCCCTGACACCTTATTTCCACAGCATCCCATATCTCCTTAGCAGTCTTGCAGTTAATTACCCTGTTTGACATTACATTATCAATGGCACCATGCAGTAAGTGTCATACCTTAGCATCCTTAGCAATTGATGCGATATCTTCAGCAGTATAATCACTCTTCTCCTTTGGTACGGTCTTTGCTGCTTCACCTGCAACTGCAACAGCGAGCTTGGTTGGTTTGTGAGGCCCTTCCTTGATTCTATCAAGATATTCTGGATCTGTTGCTTCCAGGAACATGGTCATCCTCACCTTCCATATGGGATATTCAGATGGTCTCAGTATGGGAACTTTGATGGTCTCATACCGATTTTAAATTTGTGTCTTTGGTGGTTCTTCAGTTTTGGTAGGCTTAGTTGGAGATTCTGTGTCAGACATGATTGTGTTTGGATCTTAAACTGTATGTGCGTTAACAGATCGGCTCTGATACCACTTGTTAGGTCACACACACTGTAGAGGGGGTGAATATAGTGTAAAGTACAATCAAATCGAACTTTAATATCTCAAGTAACAGAAAACAAACTTTATTGAAATAATAAACTCTGTTACAATATGGAACTATTACCTCTCAGTGATGAACAAATATCACGAGAGCTGCTAGGGTTACAATGAATAATCTTCTCGAATATGATAACACTTGTAGTGTAAACCCTATGTCTGTGTTTATATACTACACAGTTACAAGATAATCGCTAATTGATATGGAATATAATTCTGCTTCCTAAAATATATCAATCAGATATCTTTTCTTCCAAGTATTCTATTCTTCATAGAATTCCTTCTTCATGCATATCTCTTCTTATGTTTATCTCGATCTTCTTTCCTTTAATCAGCTACTGTCCTTATCTGAACATCCTTCAGCACTTAAGTTCTGATATCCATCTTCTGATGATTATCTCCTGATAATATAAGTACTGATATCCTTAAGTCCTGACTTCCAGTAAGTACTGATTTATCCTGTTTAAGTAAGATCTGAAAACTAAACATAAATCATATTAACCATGACATTATCAAATATATCTAACAAGTGTTTATCCAAAAAGGATAATGTCTATCCAAAAGTATATTCAAGGAATATTCCAAAGCATATTCAGGGAATATTCTATCCAAAAGTATATTCAAGGAATATTCCAAAGCATATTCAGGGAATATTCTATCCAAAAGTATATTCAACGAATATTCTCAAAATTTCCTCTATAAATAGCCCTTTCTGTAGTTTTATTTCGCGCATATAATTATTTCACCAGTAAAAGTTTTATAATTATCCATAGAAAGTAGTAAGTGTTCTTCGTGTTCTTCATAAGTAAACCGCGATTCGAAGGCGTTATCGAACTCCGATTCGGGCGTGCAATATATCAAAATGAAGCTCTCGAAATCCTCTTTCTGAATCAACCATTTGTTTTTGCCCAAAAATCAAGGAATTTTTCTGATTTAATTATTTAAATTCGAATTACTTATGGATTAAATTAGGAATTTTTGTTTTTGATATTTTTGTTGTGATTTGATGGCATAATCCTGTAGATCTTTTCTTCCTGGTCATTTTAGTATATTATATGTCAAAAACTAAGTTCAATAACATGCTTAAATTGATGTTTGATTCTCTGAATGAAGAACTAGGGTTTGTGTTCTTGAATGTTTTTAATTCGAAATTAGGGATTTTAATTTCATTGATTCTGGGTGGAAATTATGACCACCAATGCTTTCATGAGATTCTCAGGAATCGATTCATAATTTTTAGTTGATTTAAGGAACCTTAGTTTAGCAGATCGGAAAAGCTCGGGATCGCTGTTAATGGCGATCACCGGCAATCGGCGACGGGGATGGTTAAATTACAGAAACGTCCCTATAGTTTGGCCAGATTTATATTTCAGTCCGTGGAAATTTAAATCTTTACAAATTATGGATTTCTGTTTATTTTGATTTTGAAAATGATATTTTTATTATTTTAAAAATCAGAAAATTGTTTATTTATTTATTTTAAATGCAGAAAAATTATTTTTAATTATTTATCTATTCAAAAATAAATCTGATTTATTTTATTAATTAATAATAATTAGTTTTTAATTATTTTAATTAAACGATTAATTTAATATTAATTGATTGATTAATTTAGTTAATTATTAATTAATTTTAATTAATTTAATAATTGGATTTAATTATTTAAAATTGATTTAAAAATTCTGAAAAATAGTTTTGAGCTTTAAAATATTATTTTAAATTATTTTCAAGGCTCGATAATTATTATAAAATTATTTTAAAGTCCAATTTGGGTATTTGAAC
This sequence comes from Apium graveolens, assembly GCF_009905375.1. Lineage (NCBI taxonomy): Eukaryota > Viridiplantae > Streptophyta > Magnoliopsida > Apiales > Apiaceae > Apium > Apium graveolens. Next base: position 76,655 of record NW_027420669.1, on the reverse strand, counting down.
CCTACTATTTAATTAAAAAATGATTCGGAGTCCAATTTTTATTTCCTAAAAATGTTTAAAAATTCGTATTAAATACCTGGAAAATTATTTTGACCTCGAATCTTCTTTGAAAAACTATTTGGATTGAATATCTTACGTGCTATGTGTTATATGTGACATGATTGCTGTATAAAATGATTGTATGTGCATTGTTTGACTGTTTCTGCCGTAACTTTTAATCCGTACGTCGGATTTGGGTGAAAGGAAGGGTAGATAAAAGCTTGTATCGAATAGAATGAGTTGAGAAATAGTGTTGATGAGTATATGTGATGTCTAAAAGAGGAAGCAAAACGTAGAGAAGGAAAGCAAGTGGTTAGTGAGTGGGAACCAATTGACAAGGGTTAGTGAAGTGAAAGCGAATTGATAAGGTAAGTATCCCTGAACCTTCTTGTAATATACTTGTGAACACTTTTTAACTCTTTTCATTATATTATAATTATTCCAAGTAATTCATATTCTATATTGCAAGTACTTTGAAGTACTTAACCCTAAACCCTGATTCTTATTGATCTTAAGCTGTGAGCCTGATTTCTTATAAACCTTGGATACGAACCGCACATATCTGATACTACTCCACAAATACATACCTACCATATACTGATCTTTGATATGAGATTATTTATTAGCTGAACCTTTATGCCTTATATAACAGAAGACCATTTCTTGTAACCTTTGCACCCTTGGTCTTTTACACTTTGATTCTTTTCTTGAATTGAAAGCCAAGCTTCTTGTTGACCTTGTTATACCTTTCTAATGTTGTGAAACACCATATGCTTCAAGATAAATGTTATTTATGATTCGGTTTATTGAATTACATTGTTATCATGTTGTTATTATGGAATTAGATTGTTTTTAAATATGGACCAGATTCGTGGTCAGACCAGATTCGTGGTCGTATTAGGCCAATGAGTGCCTTGGATCCAGTATATAGAGCAAAGCTAGGAGCCTTTCTCGGGGTTAGTGTGTGACTGATCAGCAGCCTAACCTTGGTTTTTAAAATAAAAGTGAATATCCAATTCTAATCATTATTTATCAGGAAACTTGATTCCCTATATCATTTTAATTGATCTTTATTAAATCTCATTTCTGTCATTGTGACTTGCTGAGCTAGTTAGCTCACTCTTGCAAATATGTTTATGTTCTTTTCCATTTAAAAAAGAATTTGGTGATGGCGAGGATCCCCAGTCGAGTGTGCCAGCTAGGTTTACAGGTTGAAGTGGAAAGAGCTAGCGGAAGTTGTGTGGTAGTGTGAGCTAAAAGTTGTAATAAAGTTGACTTCAAATGTAAGATAAATAAATTTGGGATTTGGTAAGTTTGTAATAATAAGGTTGTGGCTTGTGGACATACTTTAAACTGTTACGATCCTTGATTGTGATAAGTAGGGTCATTACATATATATTATTATATTTATAAACAGGTTTAAATATGGTGTGTGTATATGTTGTGGGCCCCAAACTTCTGACCCAGGTTTGGAGGGCGTCACAGGTTTGGCATTAGAGCTAAGGTTTAAAGTCACTGCCACAAGCCTAAATTGTCGGGAATGGGTAGAGGGTTAAGATTAGTATTAGGAAAAAAAATAGATCATTGAGAGGTTGAGTGCGGTTAAATATTAGGTTTTAGTTCGATTTGCGGCAATATTCGAGATTCTTATCTAGAAGCGTAATTATCAAAGAGCGGCGATGGAAGATTCCTTATTTCGATATCGTCTGATCATTATCTCAAAGTCGTCAGTTGGAGGACCGTCAGCTGATCCACGCCCTGATCTTCTATCGGTGTCAGCTATAGTACCAGTTGCGATGGTTGCACCATTACGAGCTATTCCATTTCTTGGTGTGAGACTAGACTTTATGAAGCCACTTGTGAGTATGCAGCCCCAGATGCTCTTATGGGGTGGGCTAGAGAAACATTGAAGGATTTTGAAGGACTTGGTAGACTAGAGTTTTCCTAATGCTAAACGATAAGAATGATGTGATAAGTAATATAAGTATAATAGTGTATAGTGTGTATTATTGGACTTTTGGTAGGAGTGTGAATAAACTCGACCTGCTAAATCAGGAATAGAGCTGTTGTACCTTTGCCTTTAATAAAATGTTTTACGCTTGCACCACCAAACTTTGATATATATCAGTACCCTTCATTTCCAGCATTGTCATACGTGTTTTATCTTACTGCACCAGTTATGAAACTCTTGAGATAACATGTACAATATTCCCCTTAACTGTTTACATTCTGTAAAGAAGCATGCAATTTATTTAGTTCAACTATTGAAAATGTTTTTAAAAAAAGAGATATTTCTGTTTTTAGAAAATCTTTTTACAAAAGGAGTATGTTTTAAAGGCTAAATAAATTATTTGATTCTTTACAAAAAATGTCTACCAGAAGAAATACACGTTCCACCAACCAGAATGAAGAAAACAACAAAAACAATAACAACAACAACACCCAAGACAGCAACAACCAGAATGCCAACCCAGGTCCCGTAGGCCCAACTGTGGCCCGGATTCTTCAGATCTTGGCTCAACAAACAGTTCACCTGACTCAACAACAGCAGAGGCAGACCAACCCTCAGGTAACCTTTATGACCTTGCAGGAGGTGAATCCAACAGAGTTTAAGGGTTCCGTAGATCCTATTGAGGCTAGAGTCTGGTTGAAGGAAATTGAGAAGGCGTTTGCCTTAGTCAAAGTGAGAGATGAGCAGAAGACTGAATTTGCAAGTTACTACCTGAAGAATGAAGCAATCTACTGGTGGGAAACTGTTAAGGTGTTGGAAGGTACGGATGATGTTATGTGGGATAGATTCAAGGAGCTGTTTTTAGAGAAGTATTTCCCCCAGTTTGTTCAGGATCAAATGAAGTTAAAATTTTTGGAGCTAAAACAGGGGAATATGTCAGTGGCGGATTATGAAAGTAAGTTTGAGGAGTTGTCTAGGTTTGTGCCATCATATATGGGCACGGATAGGAAGAAAGCTAAAAGGTTCCAGCAAGGACTCAAGCCATGGATCCGAGGGAAGGTGGCCATATTTGAATTGGATACGTATGCGGGAGTTGTGCAGAAGGCTATGATTGCGGAGACGGAGAGTGAAATGCCTCAAAAGGAGAAGGAAGATAAAAAGAGGAAGTTTGAGGGAAGTGAGGACAGTCCAAGCAGGGAAAAGGTTTCCAAATTTTAATCAGGGGAAGGGAAAGTTCCAGCCTAGAAGAAATTTTAACGGACAAAATACAGGCAACGGAGGCCAAGGTAACCGCCAGCCATTGGGAACCAGCTAACCCAACAGAGGCTAGCTGTACCAGACTGTCAAGTCTGTGGAAAGAAACATGATGGAGTTTGCAACAAGTTGAATGTGGTCTGCTACAGATGCAACCAGAAGGGGCACTATTCACGGGAGTGCCATAATCAGCCAGCCCGAGAGCTATTCAACAAGGAACAGCCTACCAAGAATCAGGAAGGCAAGGTTCTAGCAATTGGATTTACTTGTTTCAAGTGCGGAAAGCCAGGACATATCGCAAGGGATTGCAAGGCGCCAATTCCAGTCAACACCGCATTGCGTATCATGGGAGAAACTTCAACAATGAATGAATCTCCTAGAACTAGAGTTTATGACATGTCTGTGAAGGATGCTATTATGGATACTGATGTTGTGGCAGGTACGCTTACTGTGAACTCTTTATGTGCTAAAGTGCTAGTATATTCGGGAGCAACTCGATCATTTATTTCTCAAGGTTTTGTTGATAAGTAGAATTGTCCAGTTGAATTGTTAAGTGATGATGGTAGAATTAGCAAATCAGGAGCGTGTATCTGTTAACCAAGTGTGTAATAGTTGTGAGATTGAAATTACTGGCCATAAGTTTGATGTTGACTTGATTCCCTTTAAGTTAGGAGAGTTTGACGTTATTTTAGGAATGGATTGGCTATCTAAGCACGATGCTCAGATAGACTGTCGTAATAAGAAAGTAATACTGAAGACGCCAAACGAGAAAGTGGTGACGTTTAGAGGCCAGAGACAAGCGAAGAAGTTCTTGATGATAATTCAAGCTAAGAAGTTACTACGACAAGGATGCGAGCACTTCATTGCGTATGTAATAGATAAAAGTCAGGAGCCAGCCAAGCTAGAAGACATTCCAGTGGTAAAGGAGTTTCCAGAGGTATTTCCAGATGAATTACCAGGACTTCCTCCAGATATAGAAATCGAATTTGCAATCGACTTGGCACCTGGAACGGAACCAGTATCTAAGGCACCATACAGAATGGCGCCAGTGGAAATGAAAGAATTGGCAAAACAATTGCAAGAATTATTAGAGAAAGGAGTGATTAGACCCAGTGTATCTCTATGGGGTGCACCGATATTATTTGTTAAGAAGAAAGATGGGAGCATGAGATTATGCATCGATTATCGAGAACTCAATAAGCTTACGATTAAGAACAATTATCCCTTACCTCGAATTGATGATTTGTTTGACCAGCTGAAAGGAGCTAAGTACTTCTCTAAGATTGATTTGAGATCCGAATATCACCAATTAAAGATCAAACCTGAAGATATACCAAAGATAGCTTTCAGAACAAGGTACGGTCATTATGAATTCTTAGTGATGTCTTTTGGGTTGACCAATGCCCTAGCTGCATTTATGGACTTGATGAACAGAATTTTCAAGTAATATTTGGACAAGTTTGTTATTGTGTTTATTGATGATATTTTGATTTAGTCAAAGTCAACGGAAGACCACGCGGAGCATCTATGGACAGCTTTGGGAATTTTGAGAAGGAAGAAGTTATATACAAAGTTTTTAAAGTGTGAATTTTGGTTACAAGAAGTTCAATTCTTAGGACACGTGGTAAGTCATGAAGGGATCAAAGTGGACCCAGCGAAGATTGAAGCTATTACGAATTGGGAAAGGCCAAAAATACCAACAGAGGTGAGAAGTTTCTTAGGACTGGCAGGATATTATCGACGATTTGTTCAAGATTTTTCGAAGATTGCGACGCCTTTGACGAAGCTTACAAGGAAAAATGAGAAGTTTATATGGAATGAGAAGTGCGAAGAAAGTTTTCGAGAATTGAAAAAGAGGCTAATCACGGCACCTGTTTTGTCATTTCCAGATGATCAAGGGAATTTCGTAATCTATAGTGATGATTCTCATAAGGGATTAGGTTGTGTTTTGATGCAGCATGATAAAGTCATTGCGTATGCGTCAAGACAACTAAAACCTCATGAGCAGAAGTATCCTACTCATGACTTGGAACTAGCAGCGATAGTATTCGCCTTAAAGATTTGGAGACACTATTTATATGGAGAAAGATGTGAGATTTATACGGATCATAAGAGCTTGAAGTAAATATTCACGCAAAAGGAGCTTAACATGAGACAAAGGAGATGGTTGGAGCTGATCAAAGATTATGATTACACAATTAACTATCATCCAGGAAAAGTGAATGTGGTGGCAGATGCATTAAGCAGAAGAGAAAGACTGAACATGTTGACGATACCTGAAGAATTATATAAGAAATTTCAGAAGTTTGACTTGGAGGTCAGAATTTGCAAACCTGAAGAAGCAAAGATGTACAGTATGATTTTTTAACCAGAATTGTTAGAGAAGATAAGGAAGTGCCAAGAGGAAATAATGGACCAGGATATCAATCGGTTGGTTGGAGAAGAGTTATACACCCAGAAGGATGATCAAGGTATTCTCAGATTTTCATCAAGAATTTGGATACCACCAGTGCCAGAATTAAAGAATGAAATTCTACAAGAAGCTCACAACTCAAAGTATTCCATTCATCCGGGAAGTACCAAGATGTACAGAGATTTAAAAGAAAATTATTGGTGGCCAGATATGAAGAGAGAAATTTCGGAATGGGTTAACAAATGTTACACGTGTCAGAGAGTTAAGGCGGAGCACCAGAGACCGAGTGGACTATTACAGCCACTAGAGATTCCAGAGTGGAAGTGGGAGCACATTGCTGTGGATTTTATAGTTGGCTTACCAAGGACGAAAGCGAATTATGATGCTATTTGGGTTATAGTGGACATACTAACCAAATCGGCGCATTTCTTGCCTATCAATGAAAGATTTTCACTAGATAAGTTGGTTCACATGTATCTGAAGGAAATAGTAATACGTCATGGAGTCCCTGTGTCTATCGTGTCTGATCGTGATCCACGATTCAATTCGAGATTTTGGAGAAGTTTCCAAGAATATTTGGGAACTAAGTTAAAAATGAGCACGGCTTATCATCCACAGATGGACGGCCAAAGCGAGAGAACAATCCAAATAATCGAAGATATGTTACATGTGTGTGCCATTGATTTCAAAGGAAATTAGGATGAGCATTTGCCCTTAGTGGGATTTGCTTACAATAACAATTATCATGCCAGAATCGGAATGCCTCCCTATGAAGCACTTTATGGACGCAAATGTCAATCACCTGTATATTGGGACGAAGTCGGAGAACGTAAGATACTTGGACCTGAGTTGGTACAGCAGACCAAGGAAGTTGTTGAGGTTATTCAGAGAAGGCTAATTGTAGCACAAGATCGTCAAAGGAAATATGCAGACCAATCCAGAAAGGATACGAAATTTGAAGAAGGAAATTTAGTGTTACTGAAAGTGTCACCGTGGAAAGGGTTATCGAGATTCAGATCGAAGGGGAAGTTGAGTCCTAGATACGTTGGACCTTTTGAAGTTTTGAAACATGTCGGCAAGGTAGCATACGAATTGGCGTTACCCCCGCACATGGAGCATATTCATAATATTTTCCACGTATCGATGCTTAAGAAGTATAATCCAGACTCTAGGCATGTAATTGAGTATGAGCCGATAGAACTTCAGACAGATTTATCGTATGTAGAGAATCCAATAGAGATTCTAGAAAAGAGAGAGAAGATATTGAGAAATAAAATTGTGAATTTGGTAAGAGTATTGTGGAGAAACCCAAAGGTAAAAGAATCAACCTGGGAGTTAGAAAGTGATATGCGAGAAAAGTACCCTCAGTTGTTTACTTAGAAGATTCTGATGACAGAATCCTTTTAAGGGGGGGGGGGAGGATGTAATATCCGGTACATGACGTGTAATTATTTTTATCAATAAATGATCATTATGTGATTATTATGTGATTTTTGGTGAATTATTTGATGATTGGCGATATTATTTGAATGTTCATATGTGGTAAAGTCTAGGTATATTAATTTTATTATGTCCAGAATAAAATATAGATAATTAAGGTATTTTTCTGGTAATTTTTGGAGTATTATATGATTTTATATTGGTTTATGAATTTATTAACTATTTTCTGAATATTTACAAAATTATTTTATAAAGCCGGGAATCGTCCAATCTCAACCGTTTTTACGTTTTTACAACCCGAAACTCTTCCGAAAACTCCTTTCTAACCTAATCTGGTAATTCCGGACACTTTCCATGTTTTGACTTTTTCGATCCGGATTACGGTTTGACCCGTGCGCGGCCCGGCGCAATATTTTCGATACGCTAACCCTTTTCGATAACATTATCTCCGTACAATAGTTTTATAAAAGCCCGGTTTTTGATAATTATCCGAAATAGGATGACGTTTATCCAAAACAGGATAGTGCTTATCCAAAAGAGGATAGTGTTTATCCAAAAAGGATAATGTCTATCCAAAAGTATATTCAAGGAATATTCCAAAGCATATTCAGGGAATATTTTATCCAAAAGTATATTCAAGGAATATTCAAAAGCATATTCAGGGAATATTCTATCCAAAAGTATATTCAAGGAATATTCTCAAAATTTCCTCTATAAATAGCCCTTTCTGTAGTTTTATTTCGCGCATATAATTATTTCACCAGTAAAATTTTTATAATTATCCAGAGAAAGTAGTAAGTGTTCTTCGTGTTCTTCATAATTAAACCGCGATTCGAAGGTGTTATCGAACTCCGATTCGGGCGTGCAATATATCAAAATGAAGCTCTCGAAATTCTCTTTCTGAATCAACCATTTATTTTTGCCCAAAAATCAAGGTATTTTTCTGATTTAATTATTTAAATTCGAATTACTTATGGATTAAATTAGGAATTTTTGTTTTTGATATTTTTGATGTGATTTGATGGCATAATCCTGTAGATCTTTTCTTCATTTTAGTATATTATATGTCAAAAACTGAATTCCATAACATGCTTAAATTGATATTTGATTCTCTGAATGAAGAACTAGGATTTGTGTTCTTGAATGTTTTTAATTCGAAATTAGGGATTTTAATTTCATTGATTCTGGGTGGAAATTATGACCACCAATGCATTTATGAGATTCTCAGGAATCGATTCATAATTTTTAGTTGATTTAAGGAACCGTAGTTTAGCAGATTGGAAAAGCTCGGGATCGCCGTTAATGGCGATCGGCGGCAACCGGCGACGAGGATGGTTAAATTACAGAAACGTCCCTGTAGTTTGGCCAGATTTATATTTCAGTCCCTGGAAATTTAAATCTTTACAAATTATGGATTTCTGTTTAATTTGATTTTAAAAATGATATTTTTATTATTTTAAAAATCAAAAAATTGTTTATTTATTTATTTTAAATGCAGAAAAATTATTTTTAATTATTTATCTATTCAAAAATAAATTTGATTTATTTTATTAATTAATATTAATTAGTTTTTAATTATTTTAATTAATCGATTAATTTAATATTAATTGATTTATTAATTTAGTTAATTATTAATTAATTTTAATTAATTTAATAATTGGATTTAAATATTTAAAATTGATTTAAAAATTCTGAAAAATAGTTTCGAACTTTAAAATATTATTATAAATTATTTTCAAGACTCGATAATTATTATAAAATTATTTTAAAGTCCAATTTGGGTATTCGAACCCTATTATTTAATTATAAAATGATTCGGAGTCCAATTTTTATTTCCGAAAATGTTTAAAAATTCGTATTAAATACCTGAAAATTATTTTGACCCCGAATCTTCTATGAAAAATTATTTGGATTGAATATCTTATGTGCTATGTGTTAAATGTGACCTGATTGCTGTATAAAATGATTGTATGTGCATTGTTTGACTGTTTCTGCCGTAACTTTTAATCCGTACGTCGGATTTGGGTGAAACGAAGGGTAGATAGAAGCTTGTATCGAATAGAATGAGTTGAGAAATAGTGTTGATGAGTATATGTGATGTCTAACAGAGGAAGCGAAACGTAGAAAAGGAAAGCAAGTGGTTAGTGAGTGGGGACCAATTGACAAGTGTTAGTAAAGTGAAAGCGAATTGATAAGGCAAGTGTCCCTGAACCTTCTTGTAATATACTTGTGAACACTTTTAAACTCTTTTCATTATATTGCAATTATTCTCAGTAATTCATATTCTATATTGCAAGTACTTTGAAGTACTTAACCCTAAATCCTGATTCTTATTGATCTTGAGCCGTGAGACTGATTTCTTGTAAACCTTGATTGTTGAATTCTTGGATACGAACCGCACATATCCGATACTACTCCACAAATACATATCTACCACATACTGATCTTTGATATGAGATTGTTTATTAGTTGAACCTTTATGCCTTGTATAACAGAAGACCATTTCTTGTAACCTTTGCACCCTTGGTCTTTTACACTTTGATTCTTTTCTTGAATTGAAAGCCAAGCTTCTTGTTGACCTTGTTATACCTTTTTGGTGTTGTGAAACACCATATGCTTCAAGATAAATGTTATTTATGATTCAGTTTATTGAATTATATTGTTATCATATTGTTATTATGGAATTGGATTGTTTTTAAATATGGACCAGATTCGTGGTCGTATTAGGCCAATGAGTGCCTTGGATCCAGTATATAGAGCAAAGCTGGGAGCCTTGCTCGGGGTTAGTGCGTGACTGGTCAGCAGCCTAACCTTGGTTTTTAAAATAAAAGTGAATATCCAATTCTAATCATTATTTATTAGGAAACTTGATTCCCTATATCATTTCAATTGATCGTTATTAAATCTCAGTGCTGTCATTTTGACTTGCTGAGCTAGTTAGCTCACTCTTGCGAATAGGTTTATGTTCTTTTCCAGTTAAAAAGGAATTTGGTGATGGCGAGGATCCCCAGTCGAGTGTGTCAGCTAGGTTTACAGGTTGAAGTGGAAAGAGCTAGCGGAAGTTGTGTGGTAGTGTGAGCTAAAAGTTGTAATAAAGTTGACTTCAAATGTAAGATAAATAAATTGGGATTTGGTACGTTTGTAATAAATAAGGTTGTGACTTGTGGACATACTTTAAACTGTTACGATCCTTGATTGTGGTAAGTAGGGTCATCATATATATTATTATATTTATAAACAGGTTTAAATATGGTGTGTGTATGTGTTGTGGGCCCCAAACTTCTGACCTGGGTTTGGAGGGTGTCACAAGTAATCTTCTTATCATCAAAAGATATATTGATAGATTCCATGACAACCCTTGTTCTTAAATTGTAGACTCTGAAGGCTTTTGTGGAAAGTGGATATCCAACAAAAATTCCTTCATCAACTTTTAGATCAAATTTTGACAGCTGTTTAGGATGAGTCTTAAGAACAAAACACTTACATCCAAATACATGAAAGTATTTCAGATTTGGCTTCTTTTTCTTCACCATATCATATGGTGTTTTTCCATGCTTGTTTATGAGTGTAGCATTCTGTGTAAAACAAGCAGTCTGTGTAAAACAAGTAGTCTGCACAGCTTCAGTCCAGAAGTAGGTTGGTAGCTTTGCTTCATCAAGCATTATTCGTGCCGCTTCAATGAGAGTCCAGTTCTTTCTTTCTACAACTCCATTTTTCTATGGAGTTCCAGGTGCAGAAAATTCCTGTTTGATTCCATAATCTTTGCAGAACTCTTCCATAATTGAATTCTTGAACTCAGTGCCATTATGACTTCTTATAATTTTAACAGAATCTTTGAACAACTTATCCAGCTGTCTGACATGATCAGTTAGAGTAGATGTAGTTTCATTCTTCTTGTGCAAGAAATACACCCAAGTATACCTTGTGAACTCTTCCACTATAACCATAGCATATTTCTTCTTTACAATAGACATGACATTGACTGGACCAAATAGATCAACATACAGTACGTGATAAGGCTCAAGAATTGAAGATTCAGTTTTGCTCTTAAAAGAAGATTTTCTTTATTTTGCCTTTTGACATGAATCACAAAGGCCATCAGGAGCAAATACTGATTTTGGCAGTCCTCTCACAAGATCTTTCTTTACAAGCTCATTTATGTTTTTGAAATTTAAATGAGAGAGTCTTTTGTGCTAATTCCAGCTTTCTTCAATTGATGCTCTACTCAACAGACAGATTGCAGAACCATCAGAACTTGTTGGAAGTGTGGCTTCATAAATGTTACCATGCCTGTAACCTTTCAGAACCACTTTGCCTGTAGAATTGCTTACAACTTCACAGTGTTCTTCAAAAAATCCACGTAATAACCTCTGTCACAGATTTGACTTACACTTAGCAGATTGTGTTTAAGTCCTGAGACAAGAGCTACTGTTTCAATGATGACATTCCCAAAGTCTGATAGCAGGGCTTTATTTTCAGTCATATGTCCTGAACATCCACTGTCCAGCACTAGGATGTTTTTCCTGTTGCCCTGCAATCACAAAGACCACTAATGGTTAGTTTTAAGGACCTAGACTTCCTTGGATCCTTTGGACTTTTTAAGCTTGTTAGCATTTGCAGCGGATTTAGTTCCAGAGTTTATGCTAACATGTTGTTTATCAGAATTTATATCAGACTTTGCATCAGACTTTACACTAGAAGGAATTAAAGTAACTTTCTTCAAAGAAGGTTTTATTTGATAATAATCATAGTACAGACTATGATATTCCTTACAAGTATAAATGGAATGCCATAAACTACCATAATGAAAATAAGGATTTTGTGGTTTAAACCTAGCAGACTGACTCTTAACTCTGGAATTAGGAGGTAAAGAGTTTATATCTTTATTTTTCCTGCAAAATGAAGCAAGATGGTTAGAGTTTCCACAGTTATAATATTTCTTTCTAGGAGCATTAGGAACAGACATATAATTATTGCTTTTGTTCACTCTTTCCTTTCCATTCCTATTTTTCCTAGCTTCCTTTACCTTGTTGACATTCCTAATCTCTTTCAGCTTATGCTTAAGCTGCTTCTTTGTCATTAAGCCTATGTTGACTTCAGCTGGTTTATCCTGTTTTAATTTGTCAGAAGTTGACTTATCCTTAACTTCTGTCACAGACTCTTTCATCTTTTCAGAATTAGACTTTACAGTTTTTGCTATAAACTTAACATGATTTACCTTTGGCTTAGCAGTCTATTTAACAACAATTGGCTCAATTTTTTCAGTTCCTTTTTCACTTTTATCATCTCCATAACCTAAGCCCTCTTTCCAGTTTCCACTACTTAATAAATTCTGAGTTATTCTGCCAGAGTTAGTCCAAGTTCTGATAATCTCTCTTTCCTTCTAAGTCAGCTTTTAAAGATTCATTCAATTTTAACACTTCATCTCTAACATATAAAGCATCATCTTTTTCTTTCTTAGTTTGATGAAGAAAAACTAACTCCTTTTCTAAATAATCATTTCTCTTTTTATAAGAAAGTTTTTCAGATGTTAATCTTTCACATGTTAAAGTCTGATCTCTATAACTAATAAACATGGTTTTAAGATATAATCTCAACTCAGTAATATCAGCAGTATGGAAGGCATCAGTTGTTTGAGGTACCTTCAATTCAGCAGTTTCAGGACTGCTATTAGCATTTTCCATCAGGGCATAGTTCACCTCATATTCAGAATCTGAAGTATTATGTCCAGCTTTTCTTCTTTGTGACAAGTGCCTTGCCTTTGTCACTTTTTCCTTTCTTACAGTCAGGAGATATGTGGCCTCTTTCACAATAGTTGTAACATTTGACATTTGAGTTGTCTCCTCTGTCAGACTTTCCTCCCTTGCCTTCAGACTTTCTGTACCCTTTCTTATCAGAACTTCCACTTTTCCTTGAAAACTTCTTGCCTTTTCTGAATTTCATGTAGGCTATCTTTGTTATACTCTTTACCATAAGAGCACACAATTTCATCATCTCTTCATCAGCATCTATTTTAGGTAAACTTTCAGTTTCTGAATCATCATCATCAGAATATGATGACTCTGAATCAGACTTTATAATGAGAGCCTTTCCTTTTCCCCTTTTTGAGGCAGCCATTTTAGGAGATTCCTCCTCAGCCTTAAGAGCAACTGTCCTTGACTTTCTTCCATGCCTCTTGCTCCTTTGATCCATCTCAAGTTCATAATCTTGAGCATACCATAAATTTCATCAAGAGTAGTTTCAGTAAGGTCATAGTTTTCTTTTATGGTAGTATACTTCAAATCTTAATTTTCAGGAAGAGCTAAAAGGAATTTTAGCTTTGAATCTTCAAGATCATATTCCTTATCCACCAGTGACAGATCATTCAAGAGTTTGACAAACCTGTCATATAAGTCAGTTAAAGACTCATCAGCTTTTCAGTCAAAGTGCATACTTTTGAGTGAGTATAGTCCTCATGTTCTTCTTGATTGCATCAGTTTCCTGGCATCTTGTCTCCAAAGTATCCCATATTTTCTTTGCAGTCTTGCAATTAATTACCCTGTTTGACATGACATTGTTAATGGCACTATTGTAATAACCCCAATTTTTGGGAAATTTTTGAAACCCTTATGAATAGTGTTTTTGCTGAATGAGAAAACTTTTCATGCCACACTATGTAGGGGTTCTGATATGGATATTCTGAGATTTTATTAGTACTTTATATGGGATATAAGTGTATGTAAAGATCGTCAGAATCCAAATCCGAACACTTTGATTTTTCCCGGAAATCCACTAGATACGGAAAGAATTGAGAAAAAGGTAACAGAATAAAAAGGATTTAAATTAAAGGATTATAAGAGTGGATCATAAAAAGGAATATAATGTATTGAGAAAGGTTAAGGGAACCTAAGTAATAAGATCCCGGGTATGATCCCTCAAACGATAAACGAAAACGAAAGTTAAGCGAACCGTATAACAGATCAACGGTCATTAGGCAAACAATTAGGAAGTTAATCAAAGGGATTAGAGAGGATGATGTCACCCAACCAATGAGAAGAGGACAAGGAGGGGAGGATGACATCATGAGGATGATGCAAGCATGACATAAGAGGGAAGGAAATGTGGTGGAATATTAACCACACAAAGTCAAGGCTACAAAGGGAATTAACCAAAAAAAAAACAAGACAAAAAGCAACCAACCAAGCAAAACAAATCACAAAACACCAAACCTTCCATTTCTTCATGAAGCTCTCGGCTTCTTTCTTAAGAATTGGGAAGTCCAAGCTCCTCCACTTGCCATTTTACAAGGTAATTATCCTAGCTTCTCCTAGTTAAGTTATATACTTCCTAGAAATCTTAGCTTCAAAATCCTTTCCTAGCATTTCCTATAAATCATTCAAGAAGATGGTGAATAGTACTTTCTTGAAATTAATTTTTGTGTTCTTGATTTCTTTGAAAGAACAAGCTTGTAGGAGGTTAGATTAAGGCTTCCATGGGCATTCCAAGGACCTTTCATGGATTAAAAGCTTCAAGGAAGGTATAACTCTTCATGGTATTAGTTTTAAGTTTTGTTGTTTAGATTTCCTAATGTTTAGATGATGGGTTAGTGTAATGGGTGTGTAATCATGTTTAGAGCTTGTTATGAGTAGTTTAGTTGGTGAGAGGCATGATTATTGTGTGTTTAGAGATTGGTTGATTTTGTGATATTTTTGGAGTTGGAAATCTTGGTTATTAGTTAATGAACTTAAGTAAACTCTTAGTTCATAATTGAGAAATAAGTATGAATTGGAAATATTGAATTGTTGGGGCTGTTGTAGTATGTTATGGATGGATGTTGGTTGTATAAATGATATGTGGTTGAATTGTGGTTGTTTTGAATTGGTTTAAAATTGGGAAATCGCGTAAACATAGCCATCGTAATGTCCGATTTACTTTAGACTGCTTTTGTTCATAACATTAGGACCCGAGAACCCCCTGCTAGTTTATGACCACTGCCATGTTTAGATAGCTCATGTTACGAGCTTCGTTTTGATATGTAGTTCGTTCGATTCCGATGCATGGTTTAGGAGAAACAACCGTTTCAAGTAACGGCGTTTCGCGAACGAAACTTTTCCCCTCGCCTTACTTTGAAACATAGGTTAAAGACCAAAAAGGGTTAATTAATGTATGAAACATTTATGGTAAGTGTGTTAGGCAGTTGGTAAGACACTCGCGAAGGAATCGCCTTAAAACTCGTAAAGGTTAAATTATTAAAAATGGTGGAGCCGAGGGTACCCGAGTGACTTAAGCGAATCAGTGAGCGCAAAACAAACGTTAGAGTCTAAGTTAGTTAAAGTATAGATTTACAAGTGACTTTGGTTTAATTCCAACTTACTTGTTGTTTATAGGTTACCAGACTCGTCCCGAGCCATTCGTAACCCCAGTCGCTTAGGCAAGTTTTCTACCCGTTATACTGTTGTTGTGATGTAAATATATGTATATGCATTATCTTGTGATATTGCATGATTGTTATTAGCAAATTTTGCGATATATTGGAGCATGCTAATATGGTATATATGCATGTCTGTTTCGTAATCTGGTTATCTATCTGTTGATTTCAATGCTTATAGTTGCATAATACCTATGCTAGAAATAAGCAAGTAGTTGCGTATACCCTTAGTATAGGGGATAAAAGGTGAACATATTTCTAAACCGGGAGTCGATGTTCCCGAGTATATTATATATATATATATTTATTTTTATATATATATGGATATAGTTTTTAAAACTATTAATCGAATAAGGTTTATTCGATAACTTTAACTTTATTTTATTATTGAATATTATTTTGAATATTCATTCGAGGACTTATGACTCCTTTTACTTTATTAATGAATATTATTTTGAATAGTATTCGAAGGCGTATGACTCCTTTTATTTATTTATCTGAATATTATTTGAATATTCATTCGAGGGCTTATGACTCAGTTTATATTATTTAATGAATATTATTTGAATATTCATTTGAGGATCTATGACTCCGATTATTTGCTGAAATATATTCTTTATTTTACTAAAGAATAAGGTGTTAATAATCAAACTTATTTTCGATTATTCAAATAAAGATAATACTTTCATATAAGTATATCTTTGGTTATTTAATGTTTATTTCAAGTATAAGTTTTAATACTTCTACTTCAATTATTTTTATAAAGATTATTCTTTATGGGAATATTATTTAAATAATAATATTCAGTCATTTTCTAAATATTCTGGGGACTGATTTACTTCATTAAATCAGCCTTACTCCAAACACTCTTTAAAGTGTTTTCGAGTCTTCAAAATGATTTTTAAAAGTCAGAGCGGATCCCAAAACTCATTTTTTTATATTTAAGATCTTCCTTTTTAAAGGGGATTTAAATACTCGCTCAAAACCTGGGGAATCCGGCTCTGTGGTGTATTTTATATTCGCAACGAGGTTGCAGATTTGGTAAATGAATTGATTACTTGCCCAACATTCGGGAAGTAAGCCCATCTCATTGAGTCGGCATAAGCGACAGGCCGGGGTACGGTCTATTATTGTGTAAGTGGCTGGGTGGCAGTCCATCAACGCGTGAGGGGCCGGGGTACGGTCTAGCGCGAGGTCCTAATGCGGCCAGGGTGATGACCGGTGAGGAATTCATCCATCTACAGTAGAAAAGGTTACTTATTGGTATCTTTGCCTGATCAGCGAGATATCGGGTTTATGCCAAAATTCTTTTCCTTTCCAAAATTCACTGGATGTTTCAAACTCTGTTCATACTTTACATAACAGAGGTTCCAGGAAATGTTTAAGAGATATATATATGTGGATATATATATATCGGGACTAAATAAAGTATCTCGTAACTTTATTTCATTCAATAATATTTCAAAGATTGAATCTATTCAAATCTTGTCTTGTAGTCTCATCTATGTGATGAACTTTTGAAACTGATTATAACTTGAACGGTGGTAGTTCAAGTAGTATTGGGAAAGATATAAGTATATTGGGGTATTTGGTAACCTCATCTTTTAAACTTATATCTAATTAATAATTGTCTTATGAATGACAAAGATTTTCAGAAAAACGTTGAAACAAGGTTAGATATATGAGATCACCTTGCAACGATATTTTTTTATACAGTTATACACTGGGACTTTGTGTATATTATGCATGGAAGAGGACTTCCAATATTTTGAAAAGTATATATGTATATATACTGAATATTTTGCGACTTCATCGCATTAAGATATCAAACTTGGTTCATTTCTTTTGACCAAGACTTTCATGAGTATTATGAGTAGGCTCATATATTGTAAATCATTATACATATTATTTTGGTGGGCTTGCTGCTCACCCTTGCCTTATTTCTTCATCACACAACAACAGTTAGGAAAGATGGCCAGACTCCAGCAGACCCAGCGCAAGCGCGTGGGAAGCGTCCCGCGTCTTCCCGTTGATGTTGTAGCTGCTATAGCTGCAGAGGTAGATCTATTGTAGATCAGACCATCTACTTTTGAGAATCAATTATGTATAATTATAACTTGTGGCAGATAATGGCAATTAACTGTAAATTTATCAAGTAATTATTTTGGGTTGTAATAACTTTTAAATTGTGGATTCAAAGACTTGTACTTATTTAAATTTCATCTCTGAGACTATAACGGGTTGTGGTGTGTGTTAGTGTGGGGTCACAGCATAAGGTTATTTATTATTAATTAAGTGAAGTGATATTGTGGAAAGAAAGACCGTGACGACCCGGATCCCCGACCCCGGATCTGGGGGTGTTACAGAAATGGTATCAGAGCTAAGCGTTATAAACCTCAGAGATGATGGGACGTTAAGATAATAAGTTAACTAAGATAATAAGAACTCTTGCCAAGTTCATAGTCGGGCTACCTAACGTAGCACTGACAGTTAAAACCCTTATGGGAACCCTTATAAATATCGTGATAGGAGCGTAGTTCGTTATCGTATATGGTAGCGGGACTCCGAACCCTGAGGTTGAGGAGCAACATCGTGATGATATTTTATTACTAATTGGAGATCGGATTGTGGATCCGATAGAGTGTCCTAATGCAGGACCGGATGATGTTGATATTGAGGATGTTGTCCTAGTAGGGATAGTTGTTGAGGAGGACCCCATGGAGGATCCTGACAGGATTGGATAAAGGACCACTGATGAATTGATGACCATGGTTTGGTCGACTACCAGAGGTAGGATTGGTCGGTCACTACCGGAGGTTCGTTCAAGTTTGTAAAGATAGTAACCCCTTTAACGCGGCTTACTCGTAAGACTGAGAAGTTCGAATGGACAGAGAAATGCGAGAACAGCTTTCAAGAACTGAAGCGGAGGTCGGTGATGGCCCCTATGCTGGCGTTGCCGGATGGAAAAGGAGATTTTGTGAAGTGTAGTGACGCTTCGCACAAGGGCTTAGGGTGCGTGCTTATGCAGCACGGTAAGGTAATCGCGTACATGTCAAGACAATTAAGGTAATATGAAATTCGATATCCCCGCTCATGATCTTAGGCTCGTGGCAATAGTTTTACCCTAAAGATTGGAAGCACTACTTGTATGGAGAGAAGTGCGAGAATTACCTAAGCCATAAGTGCTCTAGTACATTTTCGCATAGAAAGAGCTCAACATATGCCAGAGGAGGCAGTTAGAGCTAATCAAGAATAATGATTGGGAGATTCTTTATCATTCGGGGAAAGCCAATGTGGTGGCTGATGCCCTTAGTAAAAAGGAGAGACTCAAGATGATAATGTCTTTTGGAGAGTTTATAAGAGATTTTGAGAAAATGGAAATAGTAGTGAAGGTAACCGGAGCCGGTACCGAAGAGCTGTTTGAGATAGCAATACAGCCCAAATTATTGGAAAAGATCATATTGTACCAGAAAAAGTTATGAATGAAGGCAGAGAGCCAACAAATAGATAAGAGGTTAATACCGAGAAAGATGAGAAGGGAATAATGAGGTATTCCTACAGAATTTGGGTTCCAAATGTTCAAGAGCTTAAAGATGAGATCTTAGATGAAAGCTAGTTTGAGGAATAAGATTTAGAGCAAACCCTGAACGTGATAGTCAGGGAGGTCGCCATCAAGATAGAAGGAACCCATGACATAATGGAGTGGAAAATGAGGATTTTAAATTAAAAGATGACCCCAATTATGGGGAGTAGGATGAAACATTTCATACTAAGGAAACAAAAAGTCGAGTAAGGAAAGGAGACCCGAGATGGTACCCCTATACGGCAATTCATGGACCTGTCTAAAGAGAACTTAGACTATTATCCCCAACCACCACCCTGAGGAGACAGTACGGTGAGAAATTCTTTCAGGACCTTTAAGTCGCTAAGCTCTTAGAGTTCCATGGAACAAGCTGACCCAGCCGAGGCAAGAGCCTGGCTAAAGGAAATAGAGGAATCATTTGAGATTCTAAATGATTGACGAACCACAAAGGACTGTTTTTGTCACTTACCCTCCTAAGAGAGAGGCCACCCGCTGGTGAAAGACCAAGAAAGGCACGGAGCCAGAGGTTATAATAAACTGATTTAAGTTCAGTCAATTGTTTTAGGAAAGTACTTCCCAAGGTTATGGAGATAGTGTAAAAGCTTTAGAGACAGAACAAAGGTAGACGAGTATAATGAATTATGAATCTAAGTTGTAAAAGTTATCAAGATTCGTTCTGAGGACACGAATCCAGAATGACGGGATGTATGAAATCAATGTTTATGTTGTGTTGGTCCATGAAATAATGATAAGAGAAAGGAAAATAAAAAGAAACTGAAGTGGAAAGGAATATAAAGGCAATAGAGTTTGAGGAATGATAAGGGAGTTGGGTATGAGGAAACCCTAAAGACTCGTAGCAATAGACATAGAAAAGTATGTAATCATCAGGATGAGGGTGATATACCATGAGTTAAATTGATGGTTGAAGGTATAAGAGATACATATATATTATCCCCTGTAAGTTGGGAGGATTTGAAGAAACCTTGAGATAGTTCGAAGGATAAATAATGGGACGCGGATAGACTGAGGAGACAAGAAAGTAAGAAATTAAGAAAATTGGATGAAGGAAGTGACCTTCAAGAATGTGAAGTGTAAGACCGGTGGCTTGATACCCAGGAAGGGAGACGCCAGGTATGAAAGATATCCCAACATTGAGATGACTGTTAAGATAAACAACAAAAGTAAATAAGGATTTATTAAGAAGAAGTTCACGTTGAACACGACCAATATCTTCCAGATCATCCATGTGATCATTACCAAATTAGGAAAGAAAAGCGGATAACCATTTTTATCTTTTGGAGGCCATGTGGATTGACCTTAACTTGAATAAGGATGCTATTGTGAAATTCGGTATAGACTATCGAGGTGGAAATGATTGAATAAGATACCCTTATCAGGGATATATAACTTTATTTATCCATGGAAGGATGCTTGTACCTTTTTAAAGGTGGAATTAAGGATAGAACATCGGTAACTTAAAAAGAATCCTAGGGGAATGCATAAAGGTTAGCATTTCACCCTTAATAGGGATAGTATGAGTTTTGACAGTATGAATTGGAAAGGATTAAGGTAATAATAACCTTTAAGGATCAGTGGAGAAATTTTTCAGAAGTATATAGACAATGGTTCTAGTATTAGTAAATGGTATTTTGATATGCCCTGTATATAGGGAATACAGGAGGAATGATTGAAGGATAACCTTAGAGGTTTTACAAGGAGAAAGGAAATATTCGAAATTCTCAAGAATAAAAATGTTGATAAAGGAAATATGATATAATTATAATGATGCCAAGTGAGGCACGTGTTAAACCACGAGAAGGTATGGATCGAACCAGTAATGGTCGAAATTGTTCAGGGCAATTAGGACTTAAGATAGAAGATGCTCTAAGTATAATTGAGAGTCAGTCATGACAGTGATTAACCTCTAAAGACTGAGGCAATAACTTATGGAAAAATGGTGATTTTTTTTTTACTCATCAGATTTTAAGGAAAACATCTTCACATAAGCTGTGATTGAAATGAGGTAGAAAATTATTTGGAGGTGGTTAAAATGATATTGACTATAAGGAAATTGTACTATCAGGAAAGGCCAAAGAGGTGGCCGACACTTTAAAGGTAAGTGGATAATTATAGGCGCGTGTGCCAAAAGAATACAGTGATGATGGTTAAAAATATGAAGGTTGAATTATGGTTTGGAAGATTGACATTTCTTCTGATGACTGTGCAATACCCAACCATAATAGTAGTTGGTAAAGGTTTAATTCGTGTAATCGCCAGGAACGGGCTATCTATCTTAGGAGGTACTATCTTGAGAATAATCCAGGACCATGTTTCAAAAAGGACTAAACGAACCTTTGAGTTAAGTCTTCTATTTAAGGCATATGACTAAGAATGGTATTAACCTGCTATCGTTGCTTTGATTGAAACTCTTCTGCAATTTTATCTACTTCATGTCATGAAAGTATGTCAGAGTTTGGAGTGTTCTTCATGAATTGTGATTGGTGGTTATGTTAACTCCTTAGGAGAATTAGATACGAGATGTATGGACTCCGTATGGTTAGATATTAAGATTTTATGGAAAAGTGAATGACGACAGTAGGTCAGTGGTGGACCATAGTAAGGCAGCAATGATTCTGCGAGTAATGAGCTGATTACAACCGTGAGAGTTGTATTGGAATGGGTGTTGAGATTGAGTAACACTACTCGGGTCGTGGTAGTGTATAAGTTATCATTGATAGACTAATTAAGTAGAGTATCTACCTAGTGAATTATTATTCTTTCTTATCAATAGAGAGTCGTATTATTATACGAGGAAGGTTGCGGTGCAAGCATAGAATTCTAGTAGCGATGATGTATAGAATGAGATCCCAGATTCGATTTTCGATGTCGAGGGAGTTTCAAAGGTGATTGTGTATAAGCTCGAGGAAGAGCATGGGTCCATAGAATGATGAACGGAATAGAAATATTTAGGCATGTGAAATAGGATGCTATAATACTTGATGTTGATATAAATACATATATATTTTGTTCTCCTATGACAAACCTCTATAGTTCAGAGGTAGGTTCCAAGCCAGATATTTTGTGGCAGTATATTTTTTTATATATATACAATTCTCTTCAGTTCATTCTTTTCTCTTCTTTTCATTTCATGTAATTTGAGAAGAACAACCCTTCCAGAAGGGGAGGTATTGCCGAATGACTGTCTATCTGTGTGATAGAAGCCTAGTAGGATACCAACTATTGTTTAATTGCTTGTCAAGTACTAAAGGCTGGCCACCTTCTGTACTAACTATGCGAGATAACAAGTGTTCATGATCATAGTGATCTCTCAACAAATTCCTTTACTTCTATATGATTGATCAAACTTTGGGAAATAGAAACAGCTGAAAAAGGAGTAATAAAGTGGTGGTAGTATGCGGAATGGGAACACATTCGTGATACTAAGGTTGACGTGGTTATTAAAAGGTTATAGAACGCTAACGAGCAAAAGTATAACCAGTATAATATTAGGAACGGAAGGTAGTAGCGATTACGAACTGGAAAAGAATGGGTATTGAGAAGCAGAAGCTCTAATGTTAAAAGCAATAATGAGAGTCTGTGCAATAGACTTGAAAGAATTTGGAATGATCATTTAACGCGGATTAAGTTATCTTACGACAATAGATCATATGTCAGTATTGAGGTATCGCCTTATGAGATCCTTGAGGGAAGACAATGTCGATCTCCCTTATGTTAGGATGAAGTTGTAGAGCGCAAGATGCTCGGACCCGCAGTAGTCCAAAGGACCAAGGATATGATAGATCTAATCAAAGGACGGTTGGTAGTAGCCCAAGATGGACATGATAAGTATGTTGATTTGACACGAAAGGATAAAGAGTATGAAATAGGGGACCTAGTAATGATATAGGTATCCCTTGGAAAGGATTGATGAGGTTCGGAAAGAAAGGAAAGCTAAGTCTACAATTTGTTGGACCCTTGGATATATTAAGGAGTATTGGGAAGTTAGCATATGAGCTAGCCTTACCTCAGAACATGTAGCGAGTCATAACGCGTTTCACGTATCAATGTTAAGAAAAGGGTAATTCGGATGCCAGATAAATAGGGGCATAGGAGCGCATAGACATGCAACCCGACGTAACCTATATGGAGCAACCGGGAAGGGTTATAGAGTGAAAAGGAACAAGTGCTTAAGGGAAGGATTATCAAACTAGGCAGAGTTTGGTGGTAGAACCACAATGTGGGAAAATTTACTCGAGAGTTAGAAAGTGCAATGCTAAGAGAGTATCCCTATTCACTTTCTATCTGATTCCGGGACGGAATCCTTTTAAGGAGGGGAGACTGTAATAACCCCAATTTTTGGGAAATTTTTGAAACCCTTATGAATAGTGTTTTTGCTGAATGAGAAAACTTTTCATGCCACACTATGTAGGGGTTCTGATATGGATATTCTGAGATTTTATTAGTACTTTATATGGGATATAAGTGTATGTAAAGATCGTCAGAATCCAAATCCGAACACTTTGATTTTTCCCGGAAATCCACTAGATACGGAAAGAATTGAGAAAAAGGTAACAGAATAAAAAGGATTTAAATTAAAGGATTATAAGAGTGGATCATAAAAAGGAATATAATGTATTGAGAAAGGTTAAGGGAACCTAAGTAATAAGATCCCGGGTATGATCCCTCAAACGATAAACGAAAACGAAAGTTAAGCGAACCGTATAACAGATCAGCGGTCATTAGGCAAACAATTAGGAAGTTAATCAAAGGGATTAGAGAGGATGATGTCACCCAACCAATGAGAAGAGGACAAGGAGGGGAGGATGACATCATGAGGATGATGCAAGCATGACATAAGAGGGAAGGAAATGTGGTGGAATATTAACCACACAAAGTCAAGGCTACAAAGGGAATTAACCAAAAAAAAAACAAGACAAAAAGCAACCAACCAAGCAAAACAAATCACAAAACACCAAACCTTCCATTTCTTCATGAAGCTCTCGGCTTCTTTCTTAAGAATTGGGAAGTCCAAGCTCCTCCACTTGCCATTTTACAAGGTAATTATCCTAGCTTCTCCTAGTTAAGTTACATACTTCCTAGAAATCTTAGCTTCAAAATCCTTTCCTAGCATTTCCTATAAATCATTCAAGAAGATGGTGAATAGTACTTTCTTGAAATTAATTTTTGTGTTCTTGATTTCTTTGAAAGAACAAGCTTGTAGGAGGTTAGATTAAGGCTTCCATGGGCATTCCAAGGACCTTTCATGGATTAAAAGCTTCAAGGAAGGTATAACTCTTCATGGTCTTAGTTTTAAGTTTTGTTGTTTAGATTTCCTAATGTTTAGATGATGGGTTAGTGTAATGGGTGTGTAATCATGTTTAGAGCTTGTTATGAGTAGTTTAGTTGGTGAGAGGCATGATTATTGTGTGTTTAGAGATTGGTTGATTTTGTGATATTTTTGGAGTTGGAAATCTTGGTTATTAGTTAATGAACTTAAGTAAACTCTTAGTTCATAATTGAGAAATAAGTATGAATTGGAAATATTGAATTGTTGGGGCTGTTGTAGTATGTTATGGATGGATGTTGGTTGTATGAATGATATGTGGTTGAATTGTGGTTGTTTTGAATTGGTTTAAAATTGGGAAATCGCGTAAACATAGCCGTCGTAATGTCCGATTTACTTTAGACTGCTTTTGTTCATAACATTAGGACCCGAGAACCCCCTGCTAGTTTATGACCACTGCCATGTTTAGATAGCTCATGTTACGAGCTTCGTTTTGATATGTAGTTCGTTCGATTCCGATGCACGGTTTAGGAGAAACGACCGTTTCAAGTAACGGCGTTTCGCGAACGAAACTTTTCCCCTCGCCTTACTTTGAAACATAGGTTAAAGACCAAAATGGGTTAATTAATGTATGAAACATTTATGGTAAGTGTGTTAGGCAGTTGGTAAGACACTCGCGAAGGAATCGCCTTAAAACTCGTAAAGGTTAAATTATTAAAAATGGTGGAGCCGAGGGTACCCGAGTGACTTAAGCGAATCAGTGAGCGCAAAACAAACGTTAGAGTCTAAGTTAGTTAAAGTATAGATTTACAAGTGACTTTGGTTTAATTCTAACTTACTTGTTGTTTATAGGTTACCAGACTCGTCCCGAGCCATTCGTAACCCCAGTCGCTTAGGCAAGTTTTCTACCCGTTATACTGTTGTTGTGATGTAAATATATGTATATGCATTATCTTGTGATATTGCATGATTGTTATTAGCAAATTTTGCGATATATTGGAGCATGCTAATATGGTATATATGCATGTCTGTTTCGTAATCTGGTTATCTATCTGTTGATTTCAATGCTTATAGTTGCATAATACCTATGCTAGAAATAAGCAAGTAGTTGCGTATACCCTTAGTATAGGGGATAAAAGGTGAACATATTTCTAAACCGGGAGTCGATGTTCCCGAGTATATTATATATATATATATATTTATTTTTATATATATATGGATATAGTTTTTAAAACTATTAATCGAATAAGGTTTATTCGATAACTTTAACTTTATTTTATTATTGAATATTATTTTGAATATTCATTCGAGGACTTATGACTCCTTTTACTTTATTAATGAATATTATTTTGAATAGTATTCGAAGGCGTATGACTCCTTTTATTTATTTATCTGAATATTATTTGAATATTCATTCGAGGGCTTATGACTCAGTTTATATTATTTAATGAATATTATTTGAATATTCATTTGAGGATCTATGACTCCGATTATTTGCTGAAATATATTCTTTATTTTACTAAAGAATAAGGTGTTAATAATCAAACTTATTTTCGATTATTCAAATAAAGATAATACTTTCATATAAGTATATCTTTGGTTATTTAATGTTTATTTCAAGTATAAGTTTTAATACTTCTACTTCAATTATTTTTATAAAGATTATTCTTTATGGGAATATTATTTAAATAATAATATTCAGTCATTTTCTAAATATTCTGGGGACTGATTTACTTCATTAAATCAGCCTTACTCCAAACACTCTTTAAAGTGTTTTCGAGTCTTCAAAATGATTTTTAAAAGTCAGAGCGGATCCCAAAACTCATTTTTTTATATTTAAGATCTTCCTTTTTAAAGGGGATTTAAATACTCGCTCAAAACCTGGGGAATCCGGCTCTGTGGTGTATTTTATATTCGCAACGAGGTTGCAGATTTGGTAAATGAATTGATTACTTGCCCAACGTTCGGGAAGTAAGCCCATCTCATTGAGTCGGCATAAGCGACAGGCCGGGGTACGGTCTATTATTGTGTAAGTGGCTGGGTGGCAGTCCATCAACGCGTGAGGGGCCGGGGTACGGTCTAGCGCGAGGTCCTAATGCGGCCAGGGTGATGACCGGTGAGGAATTCATCCATCTACAGTAGAAAAGGTTACTTATTGGTATCTTTGCCTGATCAGCGAGATATCGGGTTTATGCCAAAATTCTTTTCCTTTCCAAAATTCACTGGATGTTTCAAACTCTGTTCATACTTTACATAACAGAGGTTCCAGGAAATGTTTAAGAGATATATATATGTGGATATATATATATCGGGACTAAATAAAGTATCTCGTAACTTTATTTCATTCAATAATATTTCAAAGATTGAATCTATTCAAATCTTGTCTTGTAGTCTCATCTATGTGATGAACTTTTGAAACTGATTATAACTTGAACGGTGGTAGTTCAAGTAGTATTGGGAAAGATATAAGTATATTGGGGTATTTGGTAACCTCATCTTTTAAACTTATATCTAATTAATAATTGTCTTATGAATGACAAAGATTTTCAGAAAAACGTTGAAACAAGGTTAGATATATGAGATCACCTTGCAACGATATTTTTTTTATACAGTTATACACTGGGACTTTGTGTATATTATGCATGGAAGAGGACTTCCAATATTTTGAAAAGTATATATGTATATATACTGAATATTTTGCGACTTCATCGCATTAAGATATCAAACTTGGTTCATTTCTTTTGACCAAGACTTTCATGAGTATTATGAGTAGGCTCATATATTGTAAATCATTATACATATTATTTTGGTGGGCTTGCTGCTCACCCTTGCCTTATTTCTTCATCACACAACAACAGTTAGGAAAGATGGCCAGACTCCAGCAGACCCAGCGCAAGCGCGTGGGAAGCGTCCCGCGTCTTCCCGTTGATGTTGTAGCTGCTATAGCTGCAGAGGTAGATCTATTATAGATCAGACCATCTACTTTTGAGAATCAATTATGTATAATTATAACTTGTGGCAGATAATGGCAATTAACTGTAAATTTATCAAGTAATTATTTTGGGTTGTAATAACTTTTAAATTGTGGATTCAAAGACTTGTACTTATTTAAATTTCATCTCTGAGACTATAACGGGTTGTGGTGTGTGTTAGTGTGGGGTCACAGCATAAGGTTATTTATTATTAATTAAGTGAAGTGATATTGTGGAAAGAAAGACCGTGACGACCCGGATCCCCGACCCCGGATCTGGGGGTGTTACAACTATGCAGCAAATGCCTTACCCTTGCATCCTTGGCAATAGATGAGATGTCTTCAGCTGTGTACTCACCTTTCTCCTTTGGTATGGTCTTTGCTGGTTGATCAGCAACTATAAAAGAGAGTTTGGTAGCCTTATGTGGTCCTTCATTAATTTTGTCAAGGTATTCTGGATCTGTAGCTTCGAGAAACATAGCCATCTTCACTTTCCATATGGGATACTCAGAAGGTCTCAGTATGGGAACCCTAATAGTCCCATATCGACAGTGGGTTTGAGTCTTTTAAGTTTCTTCAGTTTTGGTGGGCTTGGTTGGAGTTTGTGCTTCTTCAGACATGATTGTTTAGATCTTGTTAGTCCCTTAATAATATAGCAAGAATTACAGAAGGGGGGGTTGAATGGAATTCTTGAACCTTTTTCTTGAAATAAAAATGTTCAACTCGATTATGAATATATTTGTTTTGATTAGCACAATGCGGAATGTAAACTTAAATGAATCAAAACATAAGTAATTAAAAACAAGTGTCTTTAAAAACTTTCTGGTGGATTTAAAAAATTCCACCAGAGATATATTTAATATATCGAGAGGACTCTGTGTGCAGAAATGCTCACAGCTGCTTACACAAAATAGAACTGCTAAGAACACAGGAAATGCTAAAGATAACGCTTACAAAGATTTCTCTGTTGTTGTTTCTTAGCTATCTCAGTTATTTTTCTATTTGCTACTCTCTTGGTTTATAGATTACCAAGATTACAAAGTCAAAAGAACTGAACAAATATAAAATCTAACAGTCTTGATCTTTGCTGCTTTTTGTCCTCTATTACCCAGTTAATGGGCTTCCACAGTGTGTTTGTATCCAACTCAACGGTTGTGTGTCAGCTTTCACTGTTCAACTGATGTTTGAATTCTTGATATGATCATCCGTCAACTTTCAGATCATCCGTCGATGACATGATTGATCATCCATCGACTGCTATGTTAAACATCCGTTGATAGTCATTTGATCATCCGTCGAAGCTTTGTTAATCATCCGTTGGTAGCTATTTTGGCACTTGACTTCATTTCACTTATACAGAATTACAAGACATTGCTTATGTACAGTTAATCAACCTATTCTGCATATCTAGTTAAAGTCAACATGACTTATATGCTACTCCAGATTCTATACAAAGGTGCATACAACACTGTGCTACAAACTTATTATTACATAAGCTACTCACTCGATGGATAATTATTTAATCATCCGTCGGGACTATAATGAGTTATCCGTCGGGACTGTAATTCTTATCCGTCGAGTGCTACATTATTTCACTAAGTAAAATCTACTTGGATGTTTTGTTTAGGTAATCATCAAGTACACAACATATTCACAACAATCTCCCCCAATTTATGTCTACTGGAATTGTAGCCATAAATTAAGAGATACTTGATGATAACAAAACATCCTAAACATATATCTTTAAAGATAAGCAGATAAAACTGAAAGTGCTTCAAAAATGTACAAGGTTTGGCTCACAGTCAGTTCAAGATGCTCCTCTAGTCTGAGCAGATTTTTCTAGATTCTTGAAGGTCTAGATCTTCTTCCAAGCTTTCTGTTGTTTTCTTCAATTTGATTCTGGAGCTGTCTATGGAATTCTAATTCATCAGATTCTGAGAGATCTAACATTTCTTGCATTTCCAAGAGAGTCTCATTACTAGAGATACTCAATTGGTCTTCTAATCTGAAGAATCTTCTCACACCCTTGTCATCCATGAATTCCATCAGCCAGTAGGGCCTTAGATGCACTCTTCTCCCTGTGTATGGGATGTTAAGAGTTTTGGGTAGTGCATCTTTGGCTCTAACACTCCTTAGCTCTTCAATCTTCTTCAAGACTAATCTTCTTGCAGTTACATTGAACCCAAAGTTTTTCTTGAAGGATGAATAGACTTTGATCAACACAGCTTGGCTTTCTTGAAGTATCCTGTGAAGAGGCCACTGAATCTCCCTTCCCCCTTTGTACTTGAACACCAACCTTTCAGGTAGGTTTCTGTATGCATCAATTGCCCTTACCTCATCCAGCTCCTCCAGATAAAGGTTTAGATCTGAGAATTCTTTGATGTCACACAAGTACAAGTAGTCTCCCCTGTTGACCTTGGGATGAGCTTTGACTACAGACTTGGATTTGAGAGGTGACAACTTCATTTTCTTGACTGCCCTTGATTTTGTCCTTCTTGGCTTAGTAAGAATTGGCAAGTTGAAGTCAGGAATTGGTAATTTATCCCACTTTATTGGCTCATCCTTTGGCACAATAGGCTCTCCATGTATGTTCCTGTAGGGGTCCACCACCCTTATATCTTTAAACACCACAGAGGGCTTTGATGCTTGAGTTTCAGCTTGAGTGGATTCCTTTGGAAATTGATCTTCCAATTCCTTGTCAACAACATCCAACTTTCTTTTTGTTCTTTTAGCCAGTTCTTTCTTTCTTGGGGATTTCTTCTGTTTTTCAATCTTCTTCTCTGATTCAGTAGCTTGAGATGGTTGAGAGGGAATTTGTTTAGAAGAATTCACAGCCTGTAGCTTGGCCAAGATAGCAAACTGTTCTTTCTTTTGTTTAGACTTCTTTGCATCTAGAGCAGCTTGCCTTTTTTCCTGCTTCAATCTGGCTTTTTCTTCTTCCTTTGCATGGGCAAATTGTGGATGTCCAGCTACCACACAAATTTCCTTCCCATTTCTGAATATCTTTGCGATTCTCTTTCTTGAGGCTGAATCAGCTGGATCTTTGTAGAGGAGAATAGATCTTGATAGAAGCTTCTTTTCATCAGGCTTGGGTGTCTCATACACAGAATCCATAGGGTTCTTCAAAGATAACTTTGGATAGTTTGCCCTTGGTTTAAGAATTATCTCAGCCTTTGTAGTCTTGATGCAGGAAGATTGTCCTTTCTCCAGATAGTTCATGCTCATCTCATTCACATTGATTGGCTTGACGTGAGAGTGATGGATGGATGACTGATCTGGTTCCTTGACTAATTGAAACTTTTTCTGTATTTCCTCATCAATCTTTTTCCAGTTGATCAGAGTCAACTCTCCTTTTTCAGCATCTTTCAAATTTGCTGCTGCTGCATTTATAAGATCTATACCATCTGCAACTGGTGGCTTGGAGATGGTAATTGAAGGTACAATTACTTTACTGATTTGAACTAGAAATTTCTCCCCCTCAGTTTGTCCTTTCTCCCCCTCACTTGATTCTCTCTCCCCCTTTTTGTTATCATCAAGTGGAGGAGTTAGGCCTTGTGCTTTAGCCAGTTGCATAAGAAGATTTGTCTGAGTCTGTTGATTTTGAAGAAGTAGAACCACTGAATTCTCAATAACTTGAACTCTGTTCTCCAGCTTGGCTATCTTCTTGTCAAAATCTGATTCTCTCCTTAATCTTAGTAATAGATCATGCATGATACCATATGGCATTATTGAATCCAGCTTCTCAGAGTTATATGTCTTTAAGTCAGCTATCTCCTTTTTCAATTCATCCACACTGAGATTCTGTCTTGAGTGTTGGATCTTCATTAAATGCAAAGAGTCTAGGTGAGCTTGAAGAACAGCCTTGGTACCAGAATCTGAAGCTTCCTGAAGGGCCTGCTGAATAGTTATTACTTGTTTTACCAAAGACACCTCAAATTGCCCTGGTGAAAATTCCTTTGCCCATGCCCATTTAGGTAAACTGAAAGCAGAACTTGGGTCTTCAGCTCCCCCTACGTTCATGCTTCCATCCAAAGAACCAGAGTCATCATCATCAGAATTTACTCCAAATTCTTCAGATGGCTCTCCAGCTTGAGAAGGGATTCTGTTCACAGCAGCTTTATCTCTTTGAAGAGATTCTGTGGTGTGCACTAAATTCAAAGTCTGCTCTGCCTCCACATTGCCCTGAGCAGCCAACAGTTGATAGGCTGAAACAGGGTGAGTAAAAGTGTCAGCATCCAAGGAAATGTTATCAATTACAGCTTTGTAATGTTGCTGAAATTGTCTTCCCTTGTCAGCATCATCCACAATCATTGACTCACTAGCAATGGCTGGTTCCATCCTTATTTCTCCAGTACCTGCCTTTCTCTCATATTCTCTCTTTTGTTGCATCAGGGTCTCACCCTGGCCCCCACCCTCACACCCTCACCTTCACCTACTAAGGTGGGACTCCTCTCACTTACTTTTGCCAATCCTGAATGAATGGATTGCTGAGATTCACTCTTTTCCTCTCCTTTTGCCTGGGAGCAACCCAGCCTCTCACTCAATGCACTATCCTCTCTCAGTCCTAAGAGTGATTGTATTACCACCAAATCTTCTGCACTTGAAATTATTGAAGTTTGAAGTTGTGCAGAGACACTCGACGGATAAGTGATATCCGCCGGGTGAGTGGTAAAGCTATCCGACGGATAACTGCTGTTAAGCTTATCCGTCAGGATACAATCACTACTCGACGGATGAGCAATATCCATCGAGAGAGTAGAAATGAATGAGGTGGGAAGAGAAACTATTGTTGACTCTGTGTTGATTGAAGTTATTTGAGGCACAGATGTCACAATAGAATCAGAAAGAATTGGCAAGTGAGCCAACAAATCATCTAAAAGATGATGCTCACTTGCACTGGATTTTGGCTTCCCCAACAGAGTTAAAGAAGGGGAATCAGGAATTGAAGTGTTTATCATGTCCACTTCCAGTGAGTTAGTTGGTGAGTATTGTGTTTCAGTGGCTTCTGTAATGAGAGATTTTGGCTGTGACTCCACATTTATTGGAGCCACATCAATCTGAATTTGAGAAGGTGCAGGGACTGTGTCTTTAGCACCAGTTTGCACTAAGTGTGTGCCCTGTGCATCCCCAGTTGTTTTGGATTTCTTCTTTCTAGTGTAAGTTTGGTGTGAGCTTGTGTCCCTAACCCTCTTGGCCTGTGCTCTTGGATGAGAGCTTTGTTCAATAGCCACATCCTTTTGGGAGGATGCAGCTAGAAGTGAGCTTTTGTCCTTTTTAAGCACTACAGTTTGTTGGGAAACTGCAGTGTGGCAAGGCTGGGATTCACTCAACTCTCCAACCTTATCCTTGGGGTTTGTTTGATGTTCACCCCTTCCCTCACCTATCTTACCCTCCTTCACACTCCTCTCTTTTGTTTTGGTAGATTTTTGAACTGGTACCTTTTGAGAGATACCATAGGGGGTTTTCTTTGATTTAGATTTAGATATTGCAGTTGTTTTGGCAGCTTTGGTAGGCAACTGTTTGGTCATTGTCACAGTTGCCATAGCTATGCCTGAAGTCAAAGAAATAGAAGAGATTGGAATAGTTGAGGGTCTGGATGAACTTACCTCACCTACCTGAGGTGTCAGCATTACAGGAAAATACAACATTGGCACATCCTTGTGATGGTTGGCTCTGTTCAAGTCTGCAATGATTCTTCTCTCTTGAACCCAACAAGCTAATTTGTTGTTTGGGTTCTCAAGTTCAATCTCTTGACAAAGATGGTTAGCCAAAAGCATAAAAAATCTAGCATAGTAAATATTCTTTCCTCTTTTGGCTAAGTCACCTAGTTTAAAACCTAACTCATACACAACAAGGTCACTGAAATTGTAATATTTGTCTGTAACTAGCATGTATAGCATGTTAAGCATGGAAATGTTCACAGAATCAAAATTACTGATTTTTCCAGAAAAGGCTTTAGTTACTACATCACACAAGTAACTCCATTCCTTCCTAAGACCTAGTCTTCTAATTTCACTTAGTTTTGCAGTAGGAAGTGCATAATGAATGGAATTGAGCATATTGACAATATCAGTGTCAGTGTGTGGTACAGTTACATTATCATCAGGAATCTTGAAACATGCTTTTATGACATCACTATTGATACAGAAATCATTACCTTTGATGGTTAGAGTGATGGTTTTGTCAATAGAGTTATAGATTGTTGTTGTCCACATCTCCTCAACGATTTCACAATAAATTATGGGTGATTCCAGCATGGCAAAACTTAACTTGCAGTTGTTCACGAAGTCCATCATCTTATGATAGTCTTCAGATTGCTGAATTCCCTTATTGACCAAGGCAGTGAAGTTGTTCTTCTCATAGATGAACCCAGTCTGTGACATGATCTTAACTACGGGTGCCATTGTTAGAGAAGAGAAGCTTGAAAAGAAAGAGGATTTTTGCTTGAGAGAGAATGAAGTAACACAGTTGAATTTGAGAATGATAAAAGAAAATGATTAGAATGAAATAAGCTTTTATACTTTACTCAAAATCAACTGATAAAAATAATAAAGAGAAGTAAATTACCCAATAGAAATTGTCTAAAGTAGCCGTTTTAAAATAAACTGTAAAAATTCCACCCATTATCCGTCGTGTAATGCTTACAAACTGTAAGTATACTCGATGGATAATGTTCAGGGAATTAACGGTTAAGATTTAGACACTTCGACGGATGAGGATAAGTTGATATCCGTCGAGCGTTAAAGTACTCCAGAAAAGTAATTGATTTTTATTTACAATTTGTATATCGACGGATGACTCAACTCGATGGATAATGGTCATCCGTCGAGATGCAAATTTTGACTTAGCTAAAATTTTCATCCAAGACTAAAAATCAGTTAAGTTTCTGGCTACTTTTCAACTTGCAAAATAATTCAGATAAATTCAAGAGTAATTAAGCATACCTAACTCACTTACCAACCTAGAAAAGGTGGATTCATCCAGTGGCTTGGTAAAAATATCTGCAAGTTGCTTCTCACTTGGAACAAAATGTAACTCTACAGTACCATTCATTACATGTTCCCTTATGAAATGGTACTTGATGTCTATATGCTTTGTCATTGAATGTTGCACTGGATTTTCAGTAATGGCAATTGCACTTGTGTTGTCACAGAAAATAGGAATCCTTTCAACTTGCAAACCATAGTCTAGCAATTGATTTTTCATCCATAAAATCTGTGCACAGCAACTGCCAGCAGCGATATATTCAGCTTCAGCTGTAGAAGTAGAAACTGAATTTTGCTTTTTACTGAACCAGGACACAAGCTTGTCTCCTAAAAATTGATAGGTTCCTGTTGTGCTTTTTCTATCAATTCTGCAACCTGCATAATATGCATCTGAATAACCAGTTAGATCAAAGCCATAATCTCTAGGATACCGAATGCCAAGGTTTGGTGTTCCTTTGAGATATCTGAAGATTCTCTTAATAGCTATTAAATGAGACACTCTAGGATCAGCCTGAAATCTAGCACACAAACATGTAGCAAACATCATATCTGGCCTACTAGCTGTTAAATACAGAAGTGAGCCAACCATGCCTCTATAACTTGAAATATCCACAGACTTTTTAGTAGTGTTAAGTTCAAGCTTAGTTGCAGTGGTCATGGGAGTTTTTGCAGATGTGCAATCCATTAGATCAAACTTCTTTAAAAGATCAAAAATATATTTAGTTTGACTAATGAATATTCCATCACTAACTTGCTTAACTTGTAAACCAAGAAAGTAAGTTAGTTCTCCCATCATACTCATTTCATACTTGCTTTGCATCAGTTTGGCAAACTTTTTACAAAGTTTCTCATCTGTAGATCCAAAAATAATATCATCTACATAAATTTGAACAAGTATGCTAGAGCCATTCACATTTCTGAAAAATAAAGTTTTATCTACAATACCTCTTGTGAAGTGATTTTCCAAAAGGAACTTTGATAAAGTGTCATACCAGGCTCTAGGTGCTTGCTTCAGTCCATAAAGTGCTTTCAGTAGATAATAGACATACTCTGGGAAATTTGGATCTTCAAAGCCAGGAGGTTGACTTACATACACTTCTTCCTCCAAATCTCCATTCAGAAAGGCACTTTTGACATCCATTTGATAGACCTTGAAATTGGCATGGGCTGCATAGGCTAAAAAGATTCTGATGGCTTCAAGTCTTGCAACAGGAGCAAATGTTTCATCAAAATCTATTCCTTCTTGCTGACAATAGCCTTTAGCAACCAACCTTGCTTTGTTCCTTACTACTATGCCATTTTCATCGATCTTGTTTCTGAATACCCATTTGGTGTCTATTGGATTCTTTCCTGTAGGCTTGGGTACCAGCTTCCACACTTTATTCCTTTCAAATTGGTTTAGCTCCTCCTGCATAGCTAAAATCCAATCAGGATCTAACTAGGCTTCTTCTACCTTCTTTGCTTCTTCCTTAGACAGGAAGCTGCTGTATAGACATTCTTCTTGAGTTGCTCTCCTGGTTTGAACTCTGGAAGAAACATCACCAATGATCAGTTCAAAGGGGTGATCTTTTGTCCATTTTCTTGATTGAGGTAAATTAGCCCTAGATGAAGAGACCTCAATGTTGTCTTGATGTGTGATTGAGTTTTGATTGCTAGAAACTCCCCCTGAGTTTGAGATTGGGGTGCTTTCTATGGGTGATCTGCCTTGACTTCCTGCTCCTTTTGATAACCCGACGGATGGTGAATTTTGAGTACCGACGAATGAGGCAGGTTGTCTTCCGACGGATAATACAGATTGTCTTTCGACGGATGAAGCATTATGTAACTCGACGGATGTTGAGTTTTGTGCTTCATTTGTAGTAGATTTGTCTGCATTATCCTTAGACACTGTTTCTTGATCACTCTCATCATCACTTTCATCACTGACCATCTCAACATTGTCGAATTTGAGGCTCTCTTGGTAATCTCCATCTTTTAGTCCTTCAATCTTTTTATCATCAAACACAACATGTATATATTCAACAACAATATTGGTTCTTAGATTGTAGACTCTGTAAGCTTTAACAACAGCATATCCAACAAAAATTCCTTCATCTGCTTTAGCATCAAACTTCCCATTTTGATCAGTTTGATTTCTCAGAATATAGCATTTACAGCCAAAGACATGAAGAAAGTTCAGAGTTGGCTTCTTGTTCTTGAACAATTGATAAGGAGTCATGCATCTTGCTTGATTAATCAGAGAGATGTTCTGAGTGTAGCATGCAGTGTTTACAGCTTCAGCCCAGAAGTATGTTGGTAGTTTTGATTCTTCAAGCATTGTCCTTGCAGCTTCAATAAGAGATCTATTCATTCTTTCCACTACTCCATTCTGTTGTGGAGTCCTTGCTGCTGAGAACTCATGCAAGATTCCATTTTCCTCATAAAATGCTCTCATGACATAGTTCTTGAACTAAGTTGCATTATCACTCCTGATTCTTCTAACTTTGAAATCAGGATAATTGTTAACTTGCCTCATGTGATTGATGATGATTTCACTAGCTTCATCCTTGGACTTTAGGAAATAGGTCCAAGAGAACTTTGAGAAATCATCTACAATTACTAGGCAAAATCTTTTCTTTGAGATTGACAATATATTGACTGGTCCAAACAAATCCATGTGAAGCAGTTGTAGAGGCTCTTCAATTGCTGAATCAAGTTTCTTCCTGAATGATGCTTTAATCTGCTTCCCTTTTTGGCAGGCATCACACAGTCCATCCTTTGTAAACTCCACCATAGGAATGCCTCTAACTAGCTCTTTCTTTACCAGCTCATTCATGGTCTTGAAGTTCAAATGGGATAGCTTCTTGTGCCATAGCCAACTTTCATCTTGACTTGCTTTACTGAGAAGACAAGTTACAGATTCTGCTTTAGTTGAGTTGAAGTCAGCTAGATACACATTTCCTCTTCTCACACCAGTGAGAACCACTTTGTTGTTTTGATTATTAATCACAACACAGGTTTCTTTGTTGAAGGTTACTGAGTTGCCTTTATCACAAAGCTGGCTGATACTCAACATATTGTGTTTGAGACCATCCACTAAGGCAACCTCTTCAATGATGACATTGTCCTTTGAAATCAAGCCATATCCCACAGTATAACCTTTGCTGTCATCTCCAAAAGTGATACTTGGGCCAGCTCTCTCTTCAAACTCTGTGAGCAGGGTAGAATCACCAGTCATGTGTCTTGAACAACCACTATCCAAGTACCAAAGATTCCTTCTGTTTCCCTGCACACATCAAAATCAAATCAAGTTGATTTTGGTACCCAAGTTTCCTTGGGTCCTGCCTTATTAGCTTTCTTCTTCTGTTTCTTAGGTCTTAACTCATTTGACTTAGGAATTTCAGATTCTTCCTTAGTCATTTGGGTTGGGCCTTTGAAACCACTAGATGCAACAGAATTATTATGCATGTTATGGCTAACAGGAAATGGCATGCTTGGTGCAAACATGTTATTCCAGTAAGGCATGCTAAATGGTATTTGAGGCATATTGTATGCAACATAATATGGATTAGGTGCAAATGGCATATTAGCAAACTGTGCATTCATGTTCTGTGTAGGCATAGCATTTACAGGCATGGGAGGCATGGCATTCATGTTAGAGAATTGAGGCTGAACAGACATGGGAGTAGGCATGACAGATTTGCAATTAACAGACAAATGATTTACACTACCACACTTGACACAGATTTTTCTAGGAGCATATTTGTCAGGTGTGTAGTTATTATGTTTGTTAATCCCTACTTTACCATTCCTATTGTTTTTCCTTTTAGTCTCTGTTTTTACCTCTATCTTCTCAAGTCTGTCACTTAACTGTTTGACAGTCATGTGACCAACATTAGCCTTCTTCCCTTTCTTGGCTTGACTTGACTCTCCTAAAACAAAGTTCTTGGAAACAGACCCATACTTTTCATTTAGCTTGGTTAATTTGGCTTTGCTAATGGGTTTGCTCACAGCCGACGGATGAGGATTTTTATCATTCGACGGATAACACTTTTTGTTATCCGACGGATAGTCCTCATCATCCGTCGAGTCTACATCTATCAGCAATCCATCTACCAAAATAGGTTCTAGTTTCTCCTTATTCTTTTTATAGGCTTCATCACAAAAAGACTCAATTCCTTGAACCTTGGTGATTTGAGCATGAACATCTCTGGATGTTTTCCATGCTTTAATCACCTCATGTTCACGATCGAGCTGTTTCTTTAAAATTTCTTCCTTTTTCAAGGACTCAGTTAATTCCTCCTTGGCAATTCTACACTCAATTTTTAGTTTCTCAAACTCAACAAACTGAGACTCAAGCACATTATTCCTTTCACTCAAAAACAAGTTGTTTTCTTTGATTTTAGCATTTTCTTTAGTGAGGGACTTAAGTGTAACACACAAATGATACAATTCTGTAGACATGTCATTTATTGCATCATTACAATCAGCTTTAGATAAATGTTCAAGGTTTGTAGTGATTACCTGGTTGTTTGAGGAACTTGTCTCTGTTTCATCAGACTTGGCCATAAGGGCTATATTGACATAGCTGACATCCTCATCTTCATCCAAACCATCAGTTGCCCAGTCATTCTCATGTGTAATAAAAGCCCTTTCCTTCTGTTTGAGTAGATCAAAGTATTTTTACTTATAATCCACAGACTCAAATCTTTTCTTACTGGAATCTGACTTTCTACACTCATTTGCAAAATGCCCTGCCAAGCCACATTTGAAACACTTGAATTTTGATTTATCCACCATGTTTCTATTTGGCTTGGCAGCTCCAAAGTTCTTCTTGAACTTGAGCTTGGCAAATCTTCTTGAAAGGAATGCTAGGTGCTCATCAATGTCCTCCATGTCATCTTGACTCAATGAATCTTCACTTTCTGCAGCTAGCCCTTTACCCTTGCTTTCACAGGCCTTTGAAGTTGATTCCACAGCTTTTATCTTCACTTCCTTCTCTTTTTCCAGTTCAGCCACTAGTGCAATGGATCCTCCTTTCCTCTTTCCTCTCTCCATTCTTTCATCCTGCTCTATCTCAAGCTCATAGGTCTTCAGAATGCCATACAGTCTCTCCAAAGTAAACTCCTTATAATCTTGTGAGTTTCTCAATGAGACTGTCATTGGTTTCCATTCCTTTGGAAGAGATCTGAGAAATTTCAGATTGGAGTCTTTAGTCTGATAGACTCTTCCATGCAATTTAAGAGCATTTAGTAGCTTTGGGAATATACTAAAAATGTCAGTGAGTGACTCACTTTCTTCATTGTGAAAATGCTCATATTGTTGAATCAGGTACTGCATTTTATTTTCTCTTACTTGCTCAGTACCATCACAGATTATCTGTATTGTGTCCCAAACTTCCTTGGCAGTCTTGCAGTTGATGATGTTATCAAACATGTCTGCATCGACACCATTGAACATAATGTTCATGGCCTTTTTATCTTTCCTGACTTGTTCAATATCAGGGTCAGACCATTCATGCCTTGGCTTTGGAACAGATGGTTCATTTCCTGTTGCAGCTCTCATTGGAACATGAGGGCCTCTTTCTATGCAGTCCACATAGGCCTCATCTTGAGAAAGCATATGAAGATGCATCTTTACCTTCCAATGATGGTAATTATCTTTATCAAGAAAAGGAATCTTGACTCCAACATCTTTCTTGTTCATCTTGCTGAATTGTTTTGATTTTTAAACTCTTTGTAGATTAAGAGCTTGCTCTGATACCAATTGTTAGTCCCTTAACAATATAGCAAGAATTACAAAAGGGGGGGGGGTTGAATGGAATTCTTGAACCTTTTTCTTGAAATAAAAATGTTCAACTCGATTATGAATATATGTGTTTTGATTAGCACAATGCGGAATGTAAACTTGAATGAATCAAAACATAAGTAATTAAAAACAAGAGTCTTTAAAAACTTTCTGGTGGATTTAAACAATTCCACCAGAGATATATTTAATATATCGAGAGGACTCTATGTGCAGAAATGCTCACAGCTGCTTACACAAAATAGAACTGCTAAGAACACAGGAAATGCTAAAGATAGTGCTTACAAAGATTTCTCTGTTGTTGTTTCTTAGCTATCTCAGTTATTTTTCTATTTGCTACTCTCTTGGTTTATATATTACCAAGATTACAAAGTCAAAAGAACTGAACAAATATAAAATCTAACAGTCTTGATCTTTGCTGCTTTTCGTCCTCTATTACCCAGTTAATGGGCTTCCACAGTGTGTTTGTATCCAACTCAACGGCTGTGTGTTAGCTTTCACTGTTCAACTGATGTTTGAATTCTTGATATGATCATCCGTCGACTTTCAGATCATCCGTCGATGACATGATTGATCATCCGTCGACTACTATGTTAAACATCCGTTGATAGTCATTTGATCATCCGTCGAAGCTTTGTTAATCATCCGTTGGTAGCTATTTTGGCACTTGACTTCATTTCACTTATACAGAATTACAAGATATTGCTTATGTACAGTTAATCAACCTATTCTGCATATCTAGTTAAAGTCAACATGACTTATATGC
This sequence comes from Apium graveolens, assembly GCF_009905375.1. NCBI lineage: Eukaryota > Viridiplantae > Streptophyta > Magnoliopsida > Apiales > Apiaceae > Apium > Apium graveolens. Next base: position 35,777 of record NW_027420669.1, on the reverse strand, counting down.
TACTCCAGATTCTATACAAAGGTGCATAAAACACTGTGCTACAAACTTATTATTACATAAGCTACTCACTCGATGGATAATTGTTTAATCATCCGTCGGGACTATAATGAGTTATCCGTCGGGACTGTAATTCTTATCCGTCGAGTGCTACATTATTTCACTAAGTAAAATCTACTTAGATGTTTTGTTTAGGTAATCATCAAGTACACAACATATTCACAACAGATCTTTACTATATGTATATTAACAGATATGCTCTAATACCAATTGTTAGGTCACACAACACTGTAGAAGGGGGTTGAATACAGTGTTTATACAATCAAATCGACTTAACACAAGTATGTAACAAAGATCAAGTATATTGAATAAACTCTGTTACAATAAGAACTGTTGTTCTCTCTTAGTGATGAACAAATATCACTAAGAGCTGCTAGGTTACAATGTATAATCTTCTCGATAATAATAACACATATAGTGTAAACCCTAAGTCTGTGTTTGTATAGTACACAGTTACAAGATAACTTTTAATTGATATGAAATATAATTTTGTCTCCTAAATTATATCAATCAGATATCTTCTACAAGTCTTCTAGTCCTATAACTCTTTCCATTCATATCTTCTTTTATTTTAGTCTCGATCTTCTCCTGTAAATCATCTTCCTTCCTTATCTATAAGTCTTCCCGCACTTAAGTTCTGATATTAAGTTCTAACTTCCAATAAGTCCTGATTTCAGTAAGTCCTGATATGTCCTGTTTGTTAAGATCTGAAAACTAAACATAAATCATATTAGACATGACATCTCAAATATATCTAACATCACCTACTAAGGTTGAACTCCCCTCACTTACTTTTGCCAGGCTGAAAGAAATAGCCTGCATAATTTCTCTCTTTTCCTCTCCTCTTTCCTGAGAGAAACTCAGCCTCTCACTATGTTCACTCCCTTCCCTCAATCCTAGGAGTGATTGTACAACCACTAGCTCATCTACACTTGTAATAATTGTTGAAAATTCAGCTTGTGTAGTGAGTACCGACAGATGAGGAACATCCATCGGGGTAGTAGTTAGGATGGCCGCCGGATGACTGTTGTTAGGAACATCTGTCGGTATACAATCACTAGCCGACGGATGAACAATATCCATTAGAATAAAAGAAATGATAGAGTTTGGAGTAGAAACTATTATGGACTCTGTGCAGATTAATGATAATTTAGGCACAGAAGTCTCAATAGTTCCTGAAAGAATTTGCAAGTGAGCCAACAAATCATCTAGAAAATGATGCTCACTTGTACTGAGTTTTGGCTTCTCCAACAGAGTTAAAGAAGGAGAATCAGGGATTGATGTGTGAATCATATCCACATCCAGAGAATTGGTGGGAGAGTTTTGTGTGCCTGGTGCTTCTATTGTTAAAGATTTTGGCTGTGAGTCCACATTTATTGGAGCCACGTCAAATTGAGTTTGAGAAGGTGCAGTGACTGAGTCTTTAGCTGTAGTTTGCACTGTGTGTGATCCCTGTGCATCCCCAAGTTTTCTAGATTTCTTCTTTCTTGTATAAGTTTGGGGTAAGTCTGTCTCCCTAGCCCCTTTGACATGTGCTCCTGGTTGGGAGCTTGTTTCAATAGTAGCATCCTTTTGAGAGGATGAAACTAGAGATGTGCTAATTTTCTTATTAAGCACCACAGTTTGTTAGGAAACTGTGGTGTGGCTAGGTTTGGGTACACTCACCACACCATCCTTATTCTTAGGTTTCTTTTATATTCACCATGTCCCTCACCAGTCTTACCCACCTTCACACTCCCCTCTTTGCTTTTGGTAGATTTTGAAACTGGCATCTTTTGAGAGACACCGGAGTGTGGTTTCTTTGATTTGGATTTTGAAGGTTTGGATTTTGTGGCTTGGGTGGGCATCTATTGGGTCATTGATATAGATGCCATAGCCACAGTCAATGGCAAAGAAACTTGAGAGGTAGAAAGAGTAGGGACATAAGCATTTACCTCACTTACCTGAGGGCCCTCCATGATAGGCAAATAAATAAGGGGCGCCTCCTTGTGGTGATCAACTCTGTTTAAATATGTAATTATTCTTCTTTCTTGAACCCAACAATCTAGTTTATTGGTTGGGTTCTCAATCACAAGATCCTCACAAATATGGTTAGCAATAATCATAAAGAACATGATAGCATCACTAAAATTATAGAACTAGCATAAAAAAATTCCTAGGTCTCTTTTTAATCTCCCCTAACTTGTAGCGTAACTCAAACATGATAGCATCACTAAAATTATAGCAATTATCAGTAAGTAGCATGTAGATCATGTTAAGCATGGTAGTATTGATAGAATCAAAGTTGCTTATCTTACCAGAAAACACCTTGGTAACTAAATCACACAGAAAACTCCACTCTTTCCTAACATCTAGCCTCTTAATCTCACTTAACTTAGTGGTAGGAAGTGCATAGCCAATAGAATTAAGTAAGATAACTAAATCAACATCCGTGTATGGTTTAGTAGTAGTGTTTTCAGGAATTTTAAGCATGCTTGAATAGTATCACTGTTAATGCAAAATTCCTTACCTTTAATGGAGAGAGTTATTGTTTTGTCAGTTGCCTAATACACAACAGTAGTCCACATCTCCTCCACAACTTCACAGTAAATTGTGGGTGATTTCAGCATGGCATAGTTAAGATTGCATCCCTTCACAAAATCCATCATTTTGTGATAATCTTCAGAGGCTGGAATTTCTTTGTTCACAAGAGCCACAAACTTGTTCTTTTGAAGTCTGAGACATGATCTTGACTACGGGTGCCATTGTTAAACAAGAAAAGTTGCAGAAAGAAAGGGGGTTTTGCTTTGGGGAAGAAGAGGGCAGTTAATTGCAATAGAGAAAGATAAAAGCTAAAATAAACTTGGAATAAGGCTTTTATGTATTCTAAGATAAAATGGGATAAAAATTAAAGGTAAAAATTAAAGACCCAATGAAAATTTCCCAAAATAGCCATTTTAAAAATAAAAATAAATTGTCAAAATTCTGTCAATTATCCGTCGTGATATGCTTACAGACTGTAAGTAAATCCGATGGATAATGTTCAGAGCTTTAACGACTAAGATGTTGTTGGGTCCCAATGTGTTTGTAGAAGGGGGGTTGAATACAAACGTTACCAAATAATCGAGTAAAATGCGGAATAAAAAATGTGAAACAAAATTCAAGTTAAATAAAAATATTATTAAACTTGAAATGTGTTACAACAACTGTATCGATTACAAGGTATTAATCTCAAATCAATTATCACAAATCTAGAATAAATTCGACATGAACTTTTTCTATTTTTGCAATAATTAGAATCAAATGCTAAACGAGATTTGAGATTAAGTTCTAGGGATTTTGATCCGCTAGATTGTTACACAAGAACAAGATAAAGATTTCTAGTTGATTGGATTTCACTTTACAATCTAGAAATTTAATCTTGGATTAAACAGATGAAAAATGTAATATTTCAAGGCAGCTGCTTTTCTTGTTCTTTGTTCTTCTGTTTTAATGATAGATTATTGAAAGAAGGTCTTCTGCTTCTTTTTAATCAACAAACCAATAGAATTGAATTGGCATGACAATCCTATAGCTGGCAAGACTTTCGGTAGGACAATTGAATGAACTAGCAAGACAATCTGAATGAACTAGCATGACAATCAGAATGAACTAGCAAGACAATCATCCTCCTAGAGTAACTTTCGGTGAGACAATTGACAATGGCCTAGCATGACAATCGGTATGACAATCCTGATTGTCATGCTAGTTCATTTTCAATTGTCTTGCTGATTTAATGCTTGAATTTAATCCAATTAAACTTCTGAAAATTCCTAGAATTAATTCAGAATTAATTAATCAATTAATTCAATTAATAAATAAATTATTCTTCGCAGATATAATTTATTTTCTTAATTAAATTAGATGACTTAATTAATTAATAGAGAATTAATTCTAGTCTTGAGCAGCAACCATTCTTCTGCAAATCTTCTGAAAATCACTGAAAATTATGAATCAATTCCACCACTTCAACGTTGACACTCGATGTACTGTCTGGTTCATAAGTGACTAACTTCCGTGACGTTTCTTCATGTCTTGACTTTGACACTTTGATTTTCTTCAGATTAAATCCTTGTAATTTATTGATACCCTGACGAGATCTCTGTCACTTGATTAAATCCACGATCTTGATTTATATCACTGAGGCATGATCAACTTCTTGAACTTCTTCCAGTGAATTAACTCCTCAAGTCTGTAGATGAACATTGTCTCTGAATCCTTTGACAGATATTACTTTGCGAGATCTCTCTGACGGTAGTTCCACTATTTACTTATTACATTCTTATTTGAGTTGAGTTGAATCCTCGAATATACAAATAGGCTATGATATGTGACTTACAATCTCCCCCTATTTGTTTGTTAGACAATAACACACAAATACCTAGAGGATAACTCAACTAACAAATAAGAAAAAGATATAAACATACATGCAAAGTAAATAGTAGAAAAGTTCTGGATGAGATTTAACATTTTCCAGATTCCAAGTAGATGTTCCTCTAGACTGAACATATCTTCAAGTAGTTTCATCTTCATTTGTACAACCACATTTCCTGTTGAGAAGCCCATATCTCTTGCTTCTCCCCCTATGAGAATCAACTGATTAAAGAAGATCACCTTCGTTTTACCACCTCTCCCGTACAATAGGATCCGCAGATAAAAAATCAATGGTACTCCCCTAACAGCTTCTTCCCTTATCATAAAATCACCTTGTGTTTACCACCTCTCCCGTACAATAGGATCCGTAGTTAGAAACAACAATGGTGTGGTGTAGTGTACATGTAGGATCTTTTTCTTCCTCCCTGCTATTTCTCCCCCTTAGTTGAGGAATCTTCCAAACTATTACTTAAGCTTTTATCTCCCCCTTAAAGAAGGAATGTATGCCGTCGTCTGAAGGAGTTCTCATATTTCACTTGGTTGGAAAAGAAATAACAAGTGTTTCTCTTTCTTCCTCACTGTGAGTGTGTGATTGTGTTTTAGTGTACCTCACATGTGTTTCACTCTTCTCTCCACTCGTGTTTACACTCATTCTCACCAGTGTATCACTCTTCTCTCCACTCGTATTTACACTCATTCTCACCAGTGTATCACTCTTCTCTCCACTCGTGTTTACACTCATTCTCACCAGTGTATCACTCTTCTCTCATAGCTCCAAAAATCAGTTGTACCTGCAAGGAAAATCACCTTAGCCATCCTTTAAGGAGGTCACAGGTGGTGCAATGGGAGTTCACAAATCCCCATCCTTGTTAAACTCGTCAGATAAATCTGAGTCATAATCTACAAGTTGCTAGTTTCCCTTTTAGGGTTCCAGATTCGAATTCTGGGAAGGTAAACAATGATCCAACGATTTTAGCATAAAGATCAAAGTTCCCTTCTAATGTCTGTGAAGACACTTCCTTGTGACTTATCAGGTAATATCTGAATCATTGTCAACAAGTTGCCGATCTGCACCTATGTCAGATCCACTATCCGCAGATGCATCCAGGGGATTTAAGCCTGGGGAGGTAGACACTGACCACTGACATATGGCTTTTGGATCAGTATCCTCTCCTAACACCTGTAAAGGCAATTGGTCCACTAACGAACCTTGAACAATCGAATCTGACCTTAAAATGGTCGAAACTCTTGTTTCCATCAACTCATCCTTTGTGTGTGTAACCTCTCCTTGTGCATCAAGAATTGATTATGTTTGAAGTGGTGACACTACATCGGATACCTTGGCCGACAGGCAAAATTCAATAGACTCACCCTGTTGAGAGAATGAATCTAGTAACTGATTTTGTGCCTTTTTAGCCATTACATCTTTTTGAGAAGATGTATGGGGGCTAGCAGTTGTCTCGGGTTAAATACTACTCATCTATGTAGGAGACAGAGCTACTGGGTTGACTACAGAACCTTCCTTATGTGGTGCACTAAGGCACTATCTCCCTCACGCTCATTCATACTACATTTAGTGGTAAGAGAGTGTTGGTTGGTTCTGTTTTTGTGTTTGTCTTTACAGTCTGGGATAGACGTTGTGGGTTTTCAACCTCATGACTGTCAATGAAAGAAAGTCATTGGAGACTGAACCTGTAACACAGAACATATGGTAATAGAGAGAAAATGATTTACAATAGTGATTTCAAAAGATTTTACATGAAATAAGAAATCACTAATGTAGAAAGAAGTTTGATTTTGTTTTTCAATATGAATGAGTTTTTGATAAAATATTGATCACTTAGGGTAAAGTCTAAGTAATTCTCATTCATGTCAAAAGCTTACAAATATCTGCAACATAATGTTAACAAGATATCATTGACCGATACTTGTCAAGTACTTTAGATACTAATTGTTATGTTGCATTATCAATATATCACTGCACATATAAAACAATATGATTGTGCCTAGTGATAGTATAGTTATTAATATGACGACTCTACTTATTCATATAAAATTATAACTTCTGTTAGAGTGTCATACCATGTCCTTGACGATTGCTTGAGCAGTATACTAGTTCATACCAACCTGAAGTGAGATTGTGAAGAAGAAATTGCATAGTCCAATAGATCTGCAGATGCAAAGTCCATGAACTGTGGTGCACTGACTTCCTCTTTTGACTCACCAATTAGGAGTACACTTGTACACATCTTACTAGAGTACAATTCCAAGTGTAATGTGCAGCAGGTGTCTGATATTTCGTAATATTCTCAAGTCTCGTCACTGGTGCTATATGTTAGATACTGCTTCCTGATAATAACCTAGCACAATATACAAAATTACAATGATAACATTCCCAGCTTGTAAACAGCCATATCCCTCAGATAAACCTTTGCTGTTATCTCCAAAGGTAACCAGGGGGCCAGCTTTCTCAACCACATTTGATAGCAGGGCTCTATCTCCGGTCATATGTCTTGATGATCCACTATCAAGAATCCACACTACCGGTTATACTTGTTTAATGCCCTGCACTACAAATGGATTAGATCTTCTTCGAAACCCAAACTTGGTTGGGCCCGGCATACTTGTAGAACTGTCCTTTGTCAGGAAAAACAACATTTTTAATTTTAATTGTCTCAACTTTCTCAATGACTGAACATTTGACCTTGTAAACAGCCTTAACAAATTTCTGTTTAAGCTTAGGCACAAATGTCTCCTTTCTAGCCTTAGAAGGACTGGCAGTCTTAGACCTATCATGCTTCTTGTTATTCACATGCTGACGAGGAGTAGTCTTATCATTAGACACATGCTTACCATTAAAATAAGCATACATCATATTAAAAGCACAAGACATACAATTAGCAACACCACATGCTTTATGAGAGTGATTAACAGCAGGTAATTTATGCATGGTAGACATGGCATTATTGTTATCCAACTCATGTGTGTCTGAGTTAGTCTCAGTTGCTTTCACAACTTTGACTGGAACTTTCGACTCACTTGACTTGGAAACAATCTTCTCATAAGCATGATCCTCAGCACGTATTTCTTCTTGAATAACAGAAGAGGTCGCATCAAATGGTTCAGCAATTGATGCTTTATAGAGGGGTTCATCAACACCCTTAAGCACATGTGGTACTTCCCTCCCTTTAGCACAGACATGAGGAGGGGAGTTTATGCCTAATTCTCCAATAGCAGCATTGTAATCATATCCTATTCCAGATGTTTGATTAACAGCTTGCTTACTGTAGAACTCTTTAGCCTTCGAACAAGAATTGAAGTAGGCTCTAACCTTAGTCTCAAGACCGGTGATCTTGTCTTTGAGAATAGTTTCGAGTTTTCTATAACAGTCAACTCTATTCTCTAGAAAAGATACCTGTTCTTTTAATTTGTCTTGATTAATATGCACAAGTCTTAATTCATTGACCTCTTTCTCAAGGTCTGTGATCTTTAAACTTAACAGTTCATTATCACGACGTGCACAATCTAAGTTACCTCTTAGATGATAAACCATTTCAGCATCAAAAAGTTTTACCTCTATTCTTGACGATGAAGTTTTTCCATCAACAGCCATAAGAGCAAGATTTCCTTCTTCTTCATCTTCACTGTCAGTATCATCCCAGCTTCTTCCCTTTGCCAGATAAGCCCTTTCAGAGTTCTTTCTTACTTGCTTTGGCTTCCTACATTCTGTGGCAAAGTGTCCCAACTCATTGCAGTTATAGCATCTAATGGTGCCCCGATCAACCATCCCTGTTTGGTATCCACCACTGCTGGTGTTAGAGGATGAAGATCCACCTTTCTGGAATTTGTTGTAGTTGGACTTGTACTTCAGCTTGGGATTCCTCTTGAATCTGACATGGGAGAATCTCTTGACAATTTGGGCCATTGACTCGTCTTCCAATTGCTCCAGCTCTTCCAAGGAATAAAAATCATCACTCGATTGATTTGTAGTAGGAGGATCATATTCTGCTACTAACTCATTTTCCTCACCCTTGGAAAACTGTACCATTCTTTCTAACGGTTGAGATTGTTGTTGTTGTTGACCTTCAGCTACAAGTGCAGTAGATGTGCTGACCATTCTATCATTCCCGTAGACTTCCTTCTGTTGAATCTGCTCCAACTCATAGGTTTTTAACACTCCATAGAGTCTGTCCAGAGAAATCTCACTCAGATCTCTAGCTTCTCTAATGGCAGTGATTCTATGTTCAAGATGAGCTGGCAGTGTTAAAAGGAACTTTTTGTTGACCTCCCTGATTGAATAATACTTTCCATTGATGTTCAGGTTGTTGATCAACGCATTGTACCTCTCAAACACTTCAGTAATTCCTTCTCCTGGATTTGATTTGAAATGTTCATATTCAGAGGTTAGGATTTCCAACTTGTTCTCCCTAACTTCCTATGTGCCTTTATTAATTACCTCAATAGTTTCCCACATGTGTTTAGAATTTTTACAGTTCATCACATGTCTGTTCATCAAAGGATCAAGGGAATCAATTAATATTAATTGAAGGCTGGCATCCAAGGAGGTTTCTTCCTTCTCAGCAGGAGTAAAATCTTCGGGCTCTTTTGGATAGGTTCTAGCTTTAGTAGTCACCACACCATCTATTATTACCTCCGGTTCTATAACCATCGGAGTTTTTATACCCTTCTTTAACAAGTTTGAATATTTGGGATTTGCAACTTGTAAAAATAAGAGCATCTTCTTCTTCCACATAATATAATTCTCATTATCAAATTGTGGAATTTTAACGATTCCAACTTTATGTGAAGTCATTATGAATTTTTGAATGAATAAAAATTCAAAGAGTTGAAAAATCACAAAAGTCTAGGATCTTGATTTGTTCGTTAATCAGAAGGCTCTGATACCAATTTTTGGGTCCCAATGTGTTTGTAGAAGGGGGGTTGAATACAAACGTTACCAAATAATCGAGTAAAATGCGGAATAAAAAATGTGAAACAAAATTCAAGTTAAATAAAAATATTATTAAACTTGAAATGTGTTACAACAACTGTATCGATTACAAGGTATTAATCTCAAATCAATTATCACAAATCTAGAATAAATTCGACATGAACTTTTTCTATTTTTGCAATAATTAGAATCAAATGCTAAACGCGATTTGAGATTAAGTTCTAGGGATTTTGATCCGCTAGATTGTTACACAAGAACAAGATAAAGATTTCTAGTTGATTGGATTTAACTTTACAATCTAGAAATTTAATCTTGGATTAAACAGATGAAAAATGTAATATTTCAAGGCGGCTGCTTTTCTTGTTCTTTGTTCTTCTGTTTTAATGATAGATAATTGAAAGAAGGTCTTCTGCTTCTTTTTAATCAACAAACCAATAGAATTGAATTGGCATGACAATCCTATAGCTGGCAAGACTTTCGGTAGGACAATTGAATGAACTAGCAAGACAATCTGAATGAACTAGCATGACAATCAGAATGAACTAGCAAGACAATCATCCTCCTAGAGTAACTTTCGGTGAGACAATTGACAATGGCCTAGCATGACAATCGGTATGACAATCCTGATTGTCATGCTAGTTCATTTTCAATTGTCTTGCTGATTTAATGCTTGAATTTAATCCAATTAAACTTCTGAAAATTCCTAGAATTAATTCAGAATTAATTAATCAATTAATTCAATTAATAAATAAATTATTCTTCGCAGATATAATTTATTTTCTTAATTAAATTAGATGACTTAATTAATTAATAGAGAATTAATTCTAGTCTTGAGCAGCAACCATTCTTCTGCAAATCTTCTGAAAATCACTGAAAATTATGAATCAATTCCACCACTTCAACGTTGACACTCGATGTACTGTCTGGTTCATAAGTGACTAACTTCCGTGACGTTTCTTCATGTCTTGACTTTGACACTTTGATTTTCTTCAGATTAAATCCTTGTAATTTATTGATACCCTAACGAGATCTCTGTCACTTGATTAAATCCACGATCTTGATTTATATCACTGAGGCATGATCAACTTCTTGAACTTCTTCCAGTGAATTAACTCCTCAAGTCTGTAGATGAACATTGTCTCTGAATCCTTTGACAGATATTACTTTGCGAGATCTCTCTGACGGTAGTTCCACTATTTACTTATTACATTCTTATTTGAGTTGAGTTGAATCCTCGAATATACAAATAGGCTATGACATGTGACTTACAGATGTTGACAATTCGACGGATGGGAATAAAGCAATTATCCGTCGAGTTTAAAATAATCCAGAAAAGTAATTGATTTTTACCAGGCTACACATTAAACGAGCTAAGTTACTATCATGATACTTATAAGGGTTCCCGTAAGGGTTTTAACTGTCAGTGCTACTTTAAGTAGTCCGACTATGAACTTGGAAAAAGTTCTTATTATCTTTGTGAGTTGATTATTATATCGTCGCATCATCTCTGAGGTTTATAACGCTTAGCTCTGATACCATTTTTGTAACACCCCCAGATCCGGGGTCGGGGATCCGGGTCGTCACAGTCTTTCTTTCCATAATATCACTTCACTTAATTAATAATAAATAACCTCATGCTGTGACCCCACACTAACAGACACCACAACCCGTTATAGTCTCAGAGATAAATTTTGAAATAAGTACAAGTCCTTGAATCCATAATTTAAAAGTTATTACAACCCAAAATGATTACTTGATAAGTTTACAGTTAATTGCCATTATCTGCCACAAGTTATAATTATACAATATTTGGTTCCCAAAAGTAGAATGCCTGATCTACCAATAGATCTACCTCTACAGCTATAGCAGCTACAACATCAACGGGAAGACGCGGGATGCTTCCCACGCGCTTGCGCTGGGTCTGCTTGAGTCTGGCCATCTTTCCTAACTGTTGTTGTGTGATGAAGAAATGAAGCAAGAGTAAGCATTACAACTCGCAAGATAATATATAGTGTAAACAATAATGCAAGTATCTAAATGGATACCTTACTAGAATCCTTTATCAAGTGTAAGGTAATTACTTACTGGATATAAGCTTAAAGGAAGATGAATTTACCAATTACTTCACTATACTTATACCATTTTTAGAAATCTCCTTGAACTACCACTGTTCAAAGTATAATAAGTTTCAAAAGTTCATCCCATAGATGAGACCACAAGTTAAGACTTGAATAGATTCAATCTTTGAATTAATTTTTAAAGGAAATGAAGTTATGAGATACTTCATTCAATGGAAACACCATTATAACTGTTTGACCCTTGTCAATGCTTCGGCAATCACCCATTCGTAGCCTTTCGATCGAAATGCTCCGGGTAGTGTTGCAGAAATATCCAACTGGATGATGAACTCATTACGGGAGTTTGTCGCACCAGGAAGACCACTTACGATGATCAGTCGTAGTAGTGCAACCCCACCATTTTCTACATGTAGAGGAGAACCTGTCGGATTTACTTATCAACCGAACACTGGACTCCTAAGGAATAGACCGTCTTAGCGGAACTTCCGGGCCATTTGGGCCAATATAATAAGGCTGGGTCGGCGCCACTCGACCACTTACGCCACTCCTAGTTCAGATGAAATCCATGACTCAGAAACGTAAAGCTCGTCCCCACTTTCCCCAAGTAGAAACTTGTTGATACGGCTCCACCAAGAAGTCGTATCTAGTTGGAAAGGAAAACTCACCGATATTTCCCAGGCGATGCCTGTTAATGGATTAACATGTTCCAAGAATTTTACTTCCCGAGTGTTGGGTAAGTAATCAAAAACTCTTTATCAGAATAGCAACCTTGTTGCGAATATAAAATACACCACAGAGCCGGATCCCTCAGGTTTTGAGCGAGTATTTAAATCCCCTTCGAAAGGAGGATCTTAAATATAAAAATGAGTTTTGGGATCCGCCCTAACCTTTAAAATCATTTTGAAGACTCGAAAACATTTTTAAGAATGTTTGGAGTGATGCTGATTTAATAAAATAAATCAGTCCCAATATATTAGAAAATATCTGAATATTATTATTTAAATAATATTCCCATAAAGTATAATCTTTATAAAAATAATTGAAGTAGAAGTTTTAAAATTTATACTTGAAATGAATATTAAATAACCAAAGATATACTTATACGAAAGTACTATGTTTATTTGAATAATCAAAAGTGAGTTTGATTATCGACACATTATTCTTTAATAAAATAAAGAATATTAATTAGTAAATAATCGGAGTCATAAGTCCTCAAATGAATATTCAAATAATAATATTCATTAAATAAAATAAACGGAGTCATATGTCCTCGAATGAATATTCCAAATAATATTCATTAATAAAATAAACGGAGTCATAAGCCCTCGAATGAATATTCAAAATAATATTCATTAATAAAATAAAGTTATCGAATAAACCTTATTTGATTCATAGTTTTGAAAACTATATCTATATATATATATATATATTAATATATATAATATACTCGGGAACATCGCCTCCCGGTTTTAGAAAATGTTCACCTTTGGGTCCCCTATACTAAGGGTATACGCAACTGCTGCTTATCTCTAGCATAGGTATTATGTAACTTATAAGCAATTGAATCAACAATATATATCAAGATTATGAAACAGACATGCATATATACCATATCACATGCTCCAATATATCGCAAGATTTGCTAATTAACGACCATGCATTTATTACAAGATAATGCATATACATATGTACATCACAACAACAGTATAACGGGTAGAAAACTTGCCTGGGCGACTGGGGGTGATAAATGGCTTGGGACGAGTCTGGTAACCTATAAACAACATATAAGTTGGAATTAAACCAAAGTCGCTTATGAATCTATACTTTAACCAATTAGACCCTAACGTTCGCTTTTGCGCTTAACGATTCACTTAAGTCGCTCGAGTACCCTCGGCTCCACCATTTTTAATAAATTAACCATTAAGGGTTTTAAGGCGATTCTTTCGCGAGTGCCTTACCAACTGCATAATACACTTCACATAAATGTTTCATACTCCTTTAAAGTCTTTAACCTATGTTTCAAAGTAAGGCGAGTGGTAATGGTTCGTTCGCGAAACGGCGTTACTTAAAACGGTCATTTCTCCTAAACCGTATATCGGATTCAAACGAACCACATATCAAAACGAAGCTCGTAACATGAACTATCTAATCATGGCAATGGTCAAAACCTAACAGTGAGTTCTCGGGTCCTGATGTTAAGAACAAAACAGTCAAAAGTAAATCGGACATTACGACGGCTATGTTTACGCGATTACCAATTTTTATCCTACTCCAATTCAACCACAAACCAACCACAATTCAACCATACAACCAAACTCCATTCATACCTCACTACAACAGCCCCACCACCTCAAGTTTTTCCAATTTATATTAATCTCAAACATGAACTAAAACTATTCTTAAGTTCTTTAACTAATAACCAAGATTTACAACTCCAGAAACATCACAAAACCAACTAATCTCTACATACAAAACAATCAAGCCTCTTATGAACTATAATACTCATATTAAGCTCTTAACATTCAATAACAAAGCTAGTTTAAGAGATTATACCTTCCTTGTGAGTGGGAGTAACTAATTAGCTTGGAATCACCCTTGAAAGTCCTTACCCAAGCTTAATCTAAACAAAAACTGAAGAACAAAATTTTAAGTTCTTGAAAAACACTATTCACCCTCTTCTTCCATGACTTTTAGGAAGAGATTGTGAAGGAATTTGAAGTTCAAACTTATAGGATAGCTATATCTATGCATAAGGAGTATTAGATAATTACCTCACTAATTAACATGGCTTGGATCTTGGATTTTGGATTTTTCTTCTTGAAAAAAAGAGAAAGGCCGAGAGCTTTCTTGAAGAAAATGAAGTCAACTTTGTGTTTTTGTGATTTTGTGATTTGTTTTGCTTGTTTGCTTGCTTTTGTTTTGATTTATTACTATTAACCATGGTGAATTTTGTGTGGTTCACAATCAACCAACAACACCCTTCTCTTTGCTCATGCTTAGGTCATCATGTTATGTCATCCTCCCACATTTGTCCTCTTCTTGTTGGTTTGATGATATCATCCTCACTAACCTCTTTAATTAGCTTCTAATTACTTGGCTAATGACCGTGATCTGTTATACGGTTCGCTTAACTTTCGTTTTCGTTTATCGTTTGAGAGATCATACCCGGGATCTTATTACTTGGGTTTCCTTAACCTTTCTCAATACATTATATTCCTTTTATGATCCTCTCTTATAATCCTTGAATTTAAATCCTTTTTATCCAGTTACCTTATACTCAATTCTTTCGGTATATGGTGGATTTTCGGGAAAAATCAAAGTGTTTGAATTGGATTCTGACGATCTTTACATACACTTATATATCATATAGAGTGCTAATAAGATCTCAGAATAACAATAAAGAACCCCTACATAGTGTGGCATGAAAAGTTTTCTTATTCAGCAATATCAGCAAAACACTATTCATAAGAGTTACGAAAAAGTTCAAAATTTTGGGGTTATTACACTTTTCAATAGTATTTAATTCAAGTTTCGTTGCAGTAGTTATGGGAGTTTTGCAGATGTGCAATCAGTTAGATTAAACTTCTTTAAAAGATCATAAATATATTTGGTTTGACTAATGAAAATTCCATCACTAACTTGCTTAACTTGTAAACCAAGAAAGTAAGTTAGTTCTCCCATCATGCTCATTTCATACTTACTTTGCATCAATTTGGCAAACGTTTTGCAAAGTTTTTCATCTGTAGAACCAAATATAATATCATTTACATAAATTTGAACAAGTATACTAGAACCATTAACATTTGTAAAGAATAAAGTTTTGTCAACAGTACCTCTTGTGAAGTGATTTTCTAAGAGAAACTTTGACAAAGTATCATACCAGGCTCTAGGTGCTTGCTTCAATCCATAAAGTTCTTTCAAAAAATAGTAGACATATTCTGGAAAATTTGGATCTTCAAAACCAGGAGGCTGACTGACATAGACTTTCTCCTCCAAATCTCCATTTAAAAATGCACTTTTGACATCCATTTGATAAAATTTGAAATTGGCATGGGCTGCATAGGCTAAAAAAATTCTGATAGCTTCAATACTTGCAACAGGAGCAAAAGTTTCATCAAAATCTATTCCTTCTTGTTGAAAATAGCCCTTAGCAACCAATCTAGCTTTGTTCCTGAAAACTATGCCATTTCCATCCATCTTGTTTCTGAATACCCACTTGGTGTCAATTGGATTCTTTCCTTTAGGCTTGGGTACCAGCTTCCATACCTTGTTCCTTTCAATTTGGTTTAGCTCCTACTGCATAGCTAGAACCCAATCAGGATCCAACTGAGCTTCTTCTACCTTCTTTGGTTCTTCCTTTGAGAGAAAGCTGCTATAAAGACATTTTTATTGAGTTGCTTTTCTTGTTTGAACTTTAGAAGAGGCATCACCAATGATCAGTTCAAAAGGGTGATCTTTAGTCCATTTTCTCTGTTGAGGTAGATTAGCTCTAGATGAAGAGGCCTCATTGTTGTCTTGATTTTTGAATGAGTTTTGATTAGAAGAAACTCCCCCTGAGTTTATGGATCTTTGATTAGAAGAAGGAGTTCTTTCTGTAAGTGATCTATTTTGACTCTTAGCTTCTCTTATTGTCCCGACGGATGATGTACTTTGTATCCCGACGGATGAAGCTGATTATCTACCGACAGATGATTATTAATTGGATTTTATATCTACTTGGAACGCTTCATTTCAGGCTTAAGTTGGTGTTTTGGACTCAATTTGTTGGTATTTTTGATGTGTTTTTGCGTTATTACATTTCAGGCATCAGTTATATGAAGAAAGCAGCTTTTTAAGGAAATATGCTGAAAAGAGATCAGAATTGGAAGCCTAGTCTTCTCAATTTGTAGAGAATCTCGTTAGCTTCGCGTGGGCGGTTGAATTGCCTAATTCTGACGAGCAGAACTCAAGATATGGCCAAAAGAAGATTTGTCAGAAAAATTCTAGAATGTCAGCGCGGCCGCGCCCGGTTTCTGTCCCAGAATCTTGATTTTAGTCGAAATTGAAGATTTTGAGAGTCCTGGTCATCATGGAGCCTATATATACCCATAAAAAGACGTTTTTAACAAGAAAGAGGCATGGGAGAGCAATAAGAAGACCTAGAGAGCATGAGAAGGCTACGGAGAAGAAGACTCTTATTTTCTTCAATATAGTTGATACTTGGATGCTTGTTTTCGATTTGTTTTTGAACCCTGGCACTCTTATATTGTTTATTATCATGCTTTCATCGGAACCCATGGTGATGATGAGTTCGATTATGAACTAATCGTTATCGTGGGGTTCTAACGGATTTACTTATGGATTTCTTTAGTTAATTTGTTTCAATATCTTGGTGTGTGGTGATTGATTGATAACCTAGTATTAGTTGTGATTATTCGTCTTTTGTGCGTAGCTAACATATAAGATAGCGTGTTAATCTCTATTGAAGCGACAGTGAATATAGATGTTTAGAACTTGCCATGCTAGCATAGGTTCATGTATTTGTTATGCATGATTTGTAGGTAATTTTATCCATCTTACTTGCCCTATGTAATCACGATAGATAACTTGCGCATTAAACCATTATGTTTTCAATTCTTATAGACATATAAGGACTAAGCATAATTGGTGTCTATTCAACTTCTATCTCTTTTGTAGATGCTTGGTTTTAGGGTATTCTTAAAATGAAAGTTGGCATTTACTAGTTTCGTGTTATCTGATTAGTGTCATCACTATTACATGCTAAGGTTAAGAACAAAAAGGCTATTGAATGAAGTATTTAATGAAGTTATGATCCCATGTTTGTCATATATAATAATTCAACCTCAATTCTCTTAGTTAATGTTATTTAGTATAATCTCTTAGTTTAATCAAAACCCAAATTGTTATTTGTCTTAGCATGGAGCGATAACCATACATTATTGCATAGGTGCGTAAATTGAACTTAACCTAAATCAGTCTATTTGGGAACGAATCTGATTTATATCTTATACTACTTGCGAACGCGTATAATTGTGTGAATTTTAGCGCGTGTTTTCTCCCTAACAATGATGCATTTTGTACCTCGACTGATGCTGAGTTTTGTGCATCATTGGAGATAGACTTTTCTGTATTATGTTTAGCCATTATTTCTTGATCACTATCATCATCACTGACATCACAGATTATCTCAACATTGTCAAATTTGAGGCTATCATGGAAACCTTCATCTTTTAGTCCTTCAATCTTCGTATCTTCAAACACAACATGTACAGATTCCATAACAATGTTTATTCGTAGATTGTAGACTCTATATGCTTTTCCAACAACATATCCAACAAAAATTCCTTCATCTGCTTTAGCATCAAACTTTCCATGCTGTTCAGTTTGATTCCTTAGAATGTAGCATTTGCATCCAAAGACATGAAGAAAATTTAGAGTTGGCTTCCTATTCTTGAATAACTGATATGGAGTCATGCCTTTTGCTTGATTGATCAAGGAGATATTCTGAGTATAACATGATGTATTCACAACTTCTGCCCAAAAGTAAGTTGGCAGCCTTGATTCTTCAAGCATAGTCCTTGCATCTTCAATGAGTGATCTATTCTTCCTTTCCACCATACCATTTTGTTGTATAGTTCTTGCTGCAGAAAACTCATGCATGATTCCATACTCTTCACAAAACACTCTCATCACAGAATTCTTGAACTCAGTTCAATTGTCACTCCTGATTCTACTAACCTTGAAGTCACGATGATTGTTAACTTGTCTTATGTGATTAATGATGGTTTCACTAGCCTCATCTTTGGATTTTAGAAAATATGTCCAAGAGAACTTTGAAAAATCATCCACAATTACTAGGCAATATCTCTTCTTTGAGATAGACAACACATTTACTAGTCCAAACAAGTCCATGTGAAGTAACTGTAAAGGATCTTCAATAGATGATTCAAGCTTCTTTTTGAATGATACTTTAATCTGCTTTCCTTTTTGGCAGGCATCACACAATCCATCTTTTGAAAACTCCACTTGAGAAATACCTCTAACTAATTCTTTCTTGACTAGCTCATTCATGGTCTTGAAGTTTAGATGGGAAAGCTTTTTATGCCATAGCTATCTTTCATCTTGACTTGCTTTACTGAGAAGACAAGTTACAGATTCTGCATTTATTGAGTTGAAGTCAGCTAGATACACATTGCCTTTTCTCACTCCAGTGAGAACCACTTTGTTGCTCTTCTTGTTGGTCACAACACAGGCTTCTGCATTAAAAGTAACTGAGTTGCCCCTATCACAAAGCTGGCTGATACTCAAAAAATTGTGCTTGAGACCATCCACTAGGGCAACTTCCTCAATGATGACATTATCTTTTGAAATCAAGCCATATCCCACAGTATAACCCTTGCTGTCATCTCCAAAAGTAATAATTGGGCCAGCTCTTTCTCTAAACCAGTGAGCAGGGTAGAATCTCCAGTCATGTGCCTTGAGCAGCCACTATCCAGATACCAAAGATTCTTTTTGTTTCCCTGCACACATCAAAATCAAATGAAGTTGATTTTGGTACTCAAGTTTCCTTGGGTCCTACCTTGTTAGCCTTTTTCTTTGGTTTTCTAGGTTTGACCTTATTTGACTTGGGTATTTCAGATTCATCATTTGTCATTTGAGTTGGACCTTTGAAACCATTCATCATTGCAGAATTATCATGCACAGGTTGGTTAACATGAAAAGGCATATTTTGTGCAAACATGTTATTCCAGTAAGGCATGTTAAATGGCATTTGTGGCATACTAAATGCAATGGATTTTGTGCAAATGGCATGTCAGCATACTGTGCATTCAAATTGTGTGTGGGCATAATATTGACAGGCATTGTAGGTATGTTGGGAATTGAAAGTGGTGCAGACATAGAAGTAGGCATATCAAGTTTGCAATTAACATATAAATGATTAACACTACCACACTTAACACAGATTTTTCTTGGTGCATATTTATCAGGTGTGTAGTTGTTATGTTTGTTAATTCCTAATTTCCCATTTATATTGTTTTTCCTTTTTGACTCTGCTTTCACTTCAATTTTCTCCAATCTGTTCATGGCCTTTTTTATCTTTTTGAACTTGTTCTTTGTCTAGATTTGACCATTCTGCTTGTGGTTTTGGGACTGATGCTTCATTTCCTATAGCAGCTCTCATTGGGACATGTGGACCTTTCTCATATGCTTCATCTTGAGATAGGAGATGCAGGTGCATCTTCACCTTCCAATGGTGATAGTTGTCCTTGTCCAGAAATGGAATCTTTACTCCATCTTTTCTGTTCATCTTGTTAATTGTTGTGATCTTTAAACTCTTTGTTCTTCAAGAGCTTGCTCTGATACCAATTGTTATACCCAATCAATGCAACAAGAATTACAGAAGGGGGGGTTGAATGTAATTCTGGCTTCTTTTTCTGATTTTTAAGAATGTTCTTACTTAATATATAAATGTGTTTGATTTTGCAATAAGTGCGGAATGAAAGTAAAATAGAAATCAAAACAAAAAGCAATAAAACACAAGGCTTTAAAACTTTCTGGTGGATTTAAACTTATCCCCAAAGATATATATATATATATATATATATATATAAAGATGAGAACTCTGTGATGCTTGAATAGCACACGGCTGCTTACAAGTGAACTTACAAAAATTACAAAGAGATGCTTAACAGATACAGCTTTATCTTTCTCTCTGAAAATAATGCTTGCCCAGTTAGTTTGTTCTACTTGATACACTTGGTTTATATACTACCAAGTTACATGATAAAAAGAAAAACAAGTAAAACAAAGATTGTTTCTAGTCTAATTTCATGCTACTTCATTACTCCATCCAGCATCTTTGAATATCTTCATAATTGCATGGAAATGGTAATGCTTCTTTTTTCTCTAAATCCTGCAATTAGGCTGCCACATTCCATTTGTAAACACCCGACGCATGTGACTGTGTTGTCACTATCAACTGCTATTTTGAATATAATCATCCGTCGGGACTATGTTGGTCATCCGTCGGGAGCCTTGTTGATTATCTGTCGGGAGCCTTTGTAGATCATCCGTCGGGAGCCTTTTTGCCACTTGACTCTATTTCACTTATACAAAATTACAAGACATCTTATATTTACAATTAGCCAACCTATTCTGCATATCAATCTAGTAGTCAACATGACTTAAAGAATCCTACAACATCTATTAATATAATGTTGTTTGTAGGCATGTGCTACAAGACTTATTATTAAATAAGCTACACTCTCGATGGATATTCAGTTGTCATCCGTCGGGACTATAAAGTTCATCCGTCGGGACTATTGTAGAACATCCATCGAGAGCTACACAAATACTAAGTTAAATCTACTAAGGTGTTTTGTTCAACTTATCATCAAGTTCACAACATATTCCTAACAGTTTTATGTTGAGATACTATATATATTATGAACTTGTTGAGAAATTATGTCTCACACTTGTTGTTACTTACTTTTATCTTTCCGTAAAGCTTGAGAATGAGGCTTATTCACACCAGGGTAGTAAAGAAGCGAGTGTAAAGGCGAGACCATCGGGCACCAAGAGTGCTAATCCCAATCCAGGAAGAGAGCTTTGAACTTCCAGATCATGTTTAGCTTGGATAGTTCTTGTGTGTGTTTGAATAAAGTTAAACTACTTTTAAACATATGTAGACAGTTGGGTTGTAATAAGTAGATGTGTTGTAAGATTTTGAATTTGAGAATGTAATAATAGTAGTGTGGTGTTCTTGTCTTTATACCTTAACCTTAAAAATCCTGAGTAGTATTATGAAGGGGTTAGATGTATGTTTATATAATTGTTATACAAGTATTTATATTGATAGTGGAAAGTAACCCCCGGATATGTACCCGTATTTGGAGGGCGTTACCGTTCCTCCCATCCACAGAAATCTGGGTGTAACATTTGGCGCCATATGTAGGAAATACGAGAATTGATTTGAGTTATTGAGACCATGACTAATAAAAAAAATGAGTCACCATCTGGCTTCACTCCACACGACTGTGGGAAACCGTCGAAATAAATGTCGATCGACGTCGACGGTACTCAAACTGACCCCCGATGAAGAAGCTTGCTACTTAAAATTAAAGCTGAGAAATTGACCACGGAAAAAGGTAAAGAAAAGCAGAACGAACAGGCGAAAAAGAAAGTCCAGGCCCGAGCGAAATGAATGGAAGCCGATGCACTCTGTTTAAAAGCTCTACAACTCCAGAGGGAAGAAATTGAGCTACAGGAGAAGGCACTTTTTGAGGCACTGGAAGCCGACGATACGGTAGTAATCACCAAGAACAGAAAAGAACAGGATCTCGATAGTGGGACAGCTGTCCACATTAATGGGTCCCCACTCTTCTATACGATAGTCGCATGTCTATCCATGCCTAAGTCATCGACTTAAGGATGCCCTAGGGTTTACACCCGAAGATGGGCCGAAGCATCTTATCCCCCGTCCGTCCATTGGGACCGCCAAAAGATAAGGACATGTTAACTACAGACTAATCACAGGCCCAACAACCAAAGGTCCAAATGATTAAGGTTTATTGGGCCGAAAGCCCATCCTCCGAAAGCCCAAAACATTGAATAATTAAGCCAACCGTTGGGAGATATCACCAATATAGAAACATCTCTTCTTTTCTCTTACCAACCTCTGTCCGTATTTTCAGCATAACAGAAGAACATTAATGGTTAAGGTTTGAATATAAATAATCAAGGAAAGTAATAACAACACAACTTTCTACACACTTATATACTCTACTTTCTTTTATTTTCAAACCTACTTGCATCCAGATCACTGATTCTCACATCGGAGATGAATCGGGGGAACAATCCCTTGCATTCTCTTCCTTTTCAGGTCCAACCGAAAAGCGTTTTAAGCAACCGGAGGACGTTCCTCACATCAGCAGAAATCTGGGCGTTACACATTCACAAGAACATTTTAAATGTCCTATAAACACACTATGTATTTGTTTGCTTATATTGAATTAAAAAGGATGGTTGGTAAGAATCGGAATATGAAATAAGAATGAAAGCTAAGAAAATAAGAGTAAACCAAGAAGATAAAGAAAATATAGTTTACTCCGTTAAAAAGAAGGAAATTCTCATTTCATACAACAAAATTGCTAATGCAAACACAAATGAATTTTAATTTTCATTAACCAAACTTATTAACTATGAATGAAATGTTCTCTACGTTTAACCAAATGAGAACTTAATCAATATTTTTATCAGGAAAAAATCATGTTGATCGGGCGAAACGAGGGGCATGATCCGTATTTTAACAGAGTATTCTAGATATACTGGTGTTTGGGCAAAAACACGCGCTAAAATTCACGCAAGTATACGCGTTCGCAAGTAGTATAAGATATAAATCAGATTCAATCCCACAGAGACTGGTTTAGGTTAAGTTCAATTTATGCACCTATGCAGCAATGTATGGTTATCGCTCAATGCTAAGACAAATAACAAATTGGGTTTTTATTAAACTAAAAGATTATACTAAATAACATTAACTAAGAGAATGGAGGTTGAATTACTATATATGATAAACATGGGATTCTAACTTCATTAAATACTTCATTCAAAGTCATTGTTCTTAACCTTAGCATGTGATGGTGATGACACTAATCAGATAACACGAAACTGATAAACGCTGTAAGAACCCAAATTTTTGACATCGGTAAAAGACCTTAATGAATAGTAATACAATAACTTGAATTTTTGAGACCTTGTAAAACGTTTAATGAATAGTAACCCTGACGAACGGGAAAAAAAATTTGAGCCCACACTTTATAGTGCATGAGAAAATGAGTTTCGGAGTTGATACTACGATTATACGTACCAAATGAGTGTATGTAAACGCTATTAGTTTTCGAAGAAAACGAACTTTGAAAAACGATCGTATTACGACTCATCGAGAATTACGGGAATCGCAATATAATTACGAGATTAAAACACTACGGATTTATATTCAAGTATGATAATTAAAAATATAAGGAATTACGTCGCGAACCATTTACGAGTAATTATTACGAAAACCTTTAAGCAACCGGGCGAACGCGTAAACGGTTAAATAAACGTAACGCACTAACTAAACCATGGTAAGGAAGTAACCATGGTTACTTCATCAAACAGTGATCTAACCATAGGATGATCAAGCTAGCTAGCAAAATAGTGTGCTAAGAAAGCTAACCCATGTAGTTTAGCTTGTAACCTAGCAAGCTACTTGGATTTGTCCCCAAGATTTGCAACAAAGAATAAACCTAGGATTCAACCTAGGAGAATAAAAATCAAGTGCAAGATCTTCCACCCCATTTCCTAGAAGCAACCTAGCAAAGCAACCAAGCTAAGCAACCAAGGGAAGCAAGTATAAATACCCCCCCCCTTCACAATTGTTCCATTCGGCTATATCAAAAAGGGAGAGGAAATCCAAATTCAAATCTCAAATCTAGCCATGGTAAAATCATCCCATTAATTCTCAAGCCTTGTAATAACTCGAATTTTTGAGACCCTGTAAAACGTTTAATGAATAGTAACCCTGACAGACGGGAAAAACCTTTGAGCCCACACTATATAGTGCATGAGAAAATGAGTTTCAGAATCGATATTACGACTATACGTACCAAATAAGTGTATGTAAATGCTATTAGTTTTCGAAGAAAACGAACTTTGAAAAATGACCGTAATTACGACTTATCAAGGATTACGGGAATCACAATATAATTATGAGATTAAAATCCTATGAATTTATATTCAAGTAGGATAAATAAAAATATAAGGAATAAATACGAAAGGAATTACATTGCGAACCATTTACGAATAAGTATTGCGGAGAACGTTTAAGTAACCGAGCGAACGCGTAATCGATTAATTAAACGCAATGCACTAACTAAACCATGGTGAGGAAGTAACCATGGTTACTTCATCAAATAGTTAGCTAACCCTAGGATGACCAAGCTAGCTAGCAAATAGTGTGCTAAGAAGCTAACCTTGTAGTATAGCTTATAAGCTAGCAAGCTACAAAGATATGTCCATGGATTTGGAGACAAGGAATAAACCTAATGCTATCCTAGGAAGAATAAAGATCAAGTTGCAAAGATATCAAGTCACCTTCCAAGAAGCAACCTAGAAATAATCCAAGAGAAGCAACCAAGTGCTATAAATACCCCCCACCCCCATTTTCTTCCATTCGGCTATTTGAAGGAAAATAAGGAAATTGGAATTCCAAACTCCAAGCTCTAGTTCTTGTAAAATCACACAATTAATTACCAAGCCTCCTAGCAACTAAACTAAGGTAAGAAAAATCTTTCATCTCTTTTTATCAAGGTTTGATGGGTGGAATAAATTTAAGAAACTCACTAGTGAATAGTGTGAATAGTAACCTCTCTTTGGTTTCTTGATTTTAATGGTGGTTTTAGGTTCCAAATATCATACCAAGCACTTCCAAGCCTCCACCATCCTCAAGAACACATCTCAAGATTTCAAGAAAGGTAAAAATCATTGGCCTAACTTTATTTAAGGTTCACGTTTAAGATCCATTTAGTAGGTGTTAGTAAACCTAGCTTACTAAGTGTTATTGATGAAATCTTGATGATTAAGTTAAGTAGATTTGAGGTTGGTTGTTGTTGCCTCAAGAACATGATGTTTGTGAGAGGAGTTTGTGTGTTGATGATAAATTGATGATGGTTGCTGGTTGTGTTGATAGTTAAGACGTAAACAAACCCCGATCGTAAACATAACTTCATTAAAACCAACAAACCGTAACTTTTAGTTTCTGCAGAAAGTCCCAAAGTTGTAAACTGTAGATTCTTGAGAAATAACCTTTGTTTAGGATAGAAAATGTTATAAGGATTGTTTAGGCGCTTGAATCACTTGATTCCGATTTACGGATCAAAAGTTATGATCGTTTTAGTAAAAGTGTTTTACGCGACAAAAACTGCTACGAATCACGAACTTTGAAAATATAAAGGATAGACTTAAAAGTATTCGTAAATCATGAAACTTTTACAGAGAGTAACATATTGAGTTTCCTAACTGTCATAAAAATTTCAAGTGAAAATAATGATTTCTCAATTTTATAAAAATGTCGGAGCCGAGACCGTGCGAGTAAAAACCGTAAGAATCCTTAAGCGGAGCCGACGACGATATTGAGAATGAACTTAAGATACTTAAGAAAATGAAGTGACCATAAAGTGTTTATGACTTAGAAGAAATGTTAATGGTAGTATGAATTGAGAGGGTGTATAATGAGTAGCACATGAGTGCGAGTTACCATAAGTTAGGACGGAACCTAACGAAATGAAATATGTTTATGGTTATAGATTTCCGAGCGGAACCTAGAGCATCCTCCACCTCGAGATACCCAGGCAAGTTTACAAACCCAACTCCATTTTTACTGTTGTGTTGTGAAAGGATTGTTTTACTATCATCGCTTAAATACCATGTTTGCCATGATACGTAGTTGTTGAATTTTCACATAATATAGCGATGTTGTACGATAAGTATATATCGTGAAATGTTATTTCGCTTTAAGCGTGATGTGTTATATAAGACCGAGGGTCGGTCGGGATTTAAGATAAAACCCGGAAATCGTTCCGGAGATATTATAGGGCGGTTATAAGTCCATAGTAGTACGTTTTAAAGGGACTCATCATCCATTTAAGAAACATTAAAACCCCTCGAACTTTTAAAACGATTTCCCAACAAGCATATTCCCTCAACTATATTTTATTGCTTCGGATAATAAATATTATATACGTATTCCTTTATTATAGGAATAGTATACTTCAACGTTTATTTATTTCAAACCCGATTAATCATTATAGATTATTAATTATGTAAACACAAACTAGTTGAGGAATATTAATTAAATAAATCTTTTAGAGAATAATTCATTCGAGGTATGATTTATATCAATTATCATTTAATTATTTATAGACTACTATTTAATTAATGATTATTTATTTAAGGATTGTTATTGATTTAAAGATCATAGATCCTGATATACCTTCTGATTTAGAAATATCATTCGAATAATTTCAGATCGTCGGTGAATATTATCCCGACTTACTATTATATAGAATATAGTTTCGAGAAGAGACTTTTCCCTTATTAATTATATGTTGACAACGGTTAACTCACATCCCTAGTACTTCCTCCGAAATTCTCGGAAGTACATATATACATATATATATACACTTATATTTTTTTTAAAAGATAAACTATCTCTATCAACAAGCAAAACGCTTGGGGAACTTCGATGTGGTTCGAGTTCTCGAGATTGATAGAACTCTGTTGAAGGACAATGGAGGGGTAGACTCTGGTACTACGTGTGCTAGATGGGCTACCAAAGGTACCGCAGGCGAAGGTACTCTGTGTACTCAGGAACTTGTGAAGTATGTGCATACCCGAAAATGTGACACGTAGCCCGAATGCGGCCAGGGTGATACCCGAGAGATGACGGTATTCGTCCTTTTACTAGTAAAGAAGGTTACTTCCGTAGGACGACTGATCATCGTATGCGGTGGCTCCTGTGAGATGTCCAAACTCTTCCAATTGGAATTGACATGCAAT
Source organism: Apium graveolens (assembly GCF_009905375.1). Taxonomy (NCBI): domain Eukaryota; kingdom Viridiplantae; phylum Streptophyta; class Magnoliopsida; order Apiales; family Apiaceae; genus Apium; species Apium graveolens. Next base: position 8,699 of record NW_027420669.1, on the reverse strand, counting down.
ACAGTAACCCAAGCCTAGGTGCTGGGATTACTATTAAGGTATTCGCAGGTTATAAAACCCCTTAAAAAATTGTTTTCATAGGAAGGTGTGGGACACCAAGAAATCTATTTTTAAATAAAACACATACATACAATATGATGTTATTATACAGTCATTTTCATACTGTACATTATTATGCTGAGCATCATAGCTCACACTTGTTTTCTTAAATTGACACAACACAACAGTGAATCAAGATGCCTGCCATGAGAACCACAGCCAGGAAATGGGTAGGAAATGGCCAGCTATTCCGTAGATTGTTTGGTGCGGTACCTCAGGTAGTCGGAATAAGCTGGATTAGTTTTCAGTTATTTATAGTTCGGCTTATTTATAAGTATGGTTTATGCAAGATAAGAAATAAGAAACGTATATTTGGCCGGCGGATTAACCTTACTTAAAGGTCACCCCCCGGTAAGACTAATTATATTTGGGTTGTAATAAAATTTCTCGAGTAATGATGGTTCGTTTCCAAGACAATAACCTGTAAGTGTATGTGTGTTAAGTGTGGGGTCGTGAAGCGTGAGTATTTACATATTGTAGTGTGAGTTGTGTGAGTTTAGATAGCATGGCTTCCGAGACTCCTGACCCTGGGTTTTGGGGCGCCACAGAAATGGTATCAGAGCCTTAGGTTATCAAATCTTGGAAACGATAGGATATAAAATATGTAGACCTAAGAATAATAAAACAATCAATTAGAGCTCAAGTCGAGTTCGTCGTCGGGCTACACAGGTAGTCTTGACTGTTTTACCCTCAAGGGAATTCCAACTCTAAGTTAGTAACACCTTGCCTATTGTGTCAGGTACCAGTGGAGCCTAGGAGGGAGGTTGACCCTGTTGATGATGTCATGATTCCTGAGCATAACCCTATTTCCGAGCCAGAGATCCCACCCATTGATGATTCAGACGATGACCCTACTGAGGATGTCCTAGAGGAGGAGACTGAGCTTCCTGTCCCCGTAACTAATGGCGTAGTATGGAGAGATGTAGTGATGTACCCACACCATGTTATTCGCTCTCCTATACCACCCCCAGGGATCTAGAGCCCTATGTCCTATACTGATGACGATGATGAGGAGGCGATACGCGCACAGTCCATGAGGTCCATGACATATCCTCTAGCGACCCAGATTCACCTCTACCACCATCGACGACCATGCATGTAGCCGTACACGACTAGGTAGTGGGTCAGCTTAATGCTGAGATCACTGTGGCGTCTGCCCGCATTGCTGAGTTACGCCAGGCACTGACAGCTGAGAGAGCCACCCGACTAGGATACCCCGGAGATTTCAGAGTTGCTTCCCCAGCCATAGCCCGTAGAGAGATCGATGGGATCGAGCTCCGTACCAGGGTTCAGATGAGGATGACATCAGTGGGAGGATACATCCCGGTAGTTGATGCAGAGATGATGATTGCAGGAGCGATGAGGAGGGTGCGTGACCTCACTCGCAGTGATAGTGACTGAGAGATTAGTGACTAGATGTAGACCTTGAAGAAGGCTGGGTGACTTGTCACCAATTTTGATAGGATTGCTAGTAGTAGATAGTGTTCCTAGCCTTTCAGGGTACACGGCTTATGTATTTTCATTTCAGTATTTAGAACTAGTGGTGATAGATTGTAATCAGGCATGTATGAACTCGGCTAGTTGTTTCATCCCCAAGATATAAATGGGAGATCTTATGAATATATATCTAAGCAGTTATTAAGAAATGATGTCTATATTATTGCACTTTATAAAACCTGTTAAAATAATAAATGACATGCTTACATATGAATAAAATAACCTAACTGTTATAATCATGTGACCAATTTTCCTTATCAGAATAATGCCACCCCGTAGAAGAGGAACCAGGGCACAGCCCGCAGAGTCTGTTAACCAACAACGAGGTGACCCAGTAGTAAATGAGGAAAGTGAAGAAGACATAGACTATAATGAATATGATGAGGAAGAATATGTAGAAGAAGAGGCTGAGGATACCCAACAGGGAGGGAACCCCATGAATGAATTTATGGAACTGCTGAGAGCAAATCTGAACCAACAGCCTATTCCACCACAGCCCCATGCTGCCCAACAGACTGCAGCTACTGCCTTTAGAGCCTTCAAATCCCTCAAACCCCCAGAATTTCTAGGATCTGCCGACCCCGTTGAAGCACGGGCCTGGCTCAAAGAAATAGAAAAGTCCTTCGAGATACTAGGAGTTGAAGAACAACATAAGACCATTTTCACTTCTTACATGCTGAAAGGAGAAGCTAACAATTGGTAGGAGTCCAAACGAAACCTAGAAACTGATGCTGTGATTCCATGGGATAGATTTACCCGACTGTTCTTAGACAAGTACTTCCCTAGGTTTATGAAAACCCAAATGCAGATGAGGTTTCTGGAGTTGAAACAGGATAAGATGACCGTGGCAGAATATGAGGCCAAATTTACTGAGTTGTCTAGATTTGTGCCTGAGTTTATGAATACCAAAGAAAAGAAAGTGCGAAGGTTTCAGCTTGGTCTGAAACAATGGACACAGAACCGAGTAGCAGTGTTAGAGCTGACAGACTATGCCACCTTAGTACAGAAAGCCTCGATTGTTAAAGCTGGCAGTGAGCAGACTGTGAAAGAAAAAGAGAATAGGAAGAGGAAGATAGGAAGCCAAGGAATAGGAACCGGGAATAGGAGTCTTCCAAGTAGGTTCGTCAGGGGAGCGGTGTCCCAACCTGCAAGAGGCCCCGGATTCAGAAAGGCCCCAACTGAGAGCGTTGGCCAGGGCGGCGGACAATCTAGGGTAACATTTCATAGCCAACCACGTGTCTCAATACCAGAATGTCAAACCTGTAAGAAGAGGCACCTTGGAGTGTGTACCCAGACAAGAGCCCTCCTGAGATGTTACCTGTGTGACCAAATCGGGCACCTTGCCAACAGTTGCACTCGGCCCAAAATGACGTGTTTCCAATGTGGGAAGGTAGGACACATGAAGAGGGATTGCCCAACATTGAAGCCCCCAGCCTCAGGAATGAGTAAAGCTGCATCCAACCGACCTCCAGCCGCTAGGACCTTCAAGATGACTGTTCAGGATGCTGTCCGAAACACTGACGTGATAGCAAGTACCCTTTTGTTAAATTGCGAACATGCAAATGTCCTATTTGATTCTGGAGCAACCAAGTATTTTATATCTCAAGATTTTGCTAGCAAGTTAAGACTTAATGCCATACCCTTACGTGAGGTATTACGAGTGGAAATAGCAAACAAAGAAATAATCCCTGTAAATCAAATATACCCTAAGTGCAAGCTGAAATTAGAAGGGAAGATCTTCGAGGTCGACCTAATACCATTCACATTAGGAGAATTTGATGTGATCTTAGGAATGGATTGGTTATCCAGTAACGGAGCGCAAATAGATTGTGAATAGAAGAAAGTTAAGATAAGAGTGCAGAATGATAAATAAGTAGTGTTTAAAGGTCAACGACAAGACCAGAAATTTTTGACCATCCTTCAAGCAAAAAGATTGTTGAGGAAAGGTAACGAGGCCTATTTGGCTTATGTGATAGATACCCAGAAGGAGGTCCCCAATATACAGGACATACCCATAGTAAACGAATTCGAGGATGTATTTCCAGAAAACTTACCAGGATTACAACCTGACAGGGAAATAGAGTTCGCTATAGAGTTAGCACCAGGGACGGCACCAGTATCCAAGGCCCCATATAGGTTAGCCCCAGTTGAGATGAAATAACTAGCTTCTCAACTGCAAGAATTATTAGATAACGGAATGATAAGGCCCAGTGTGTCACCATGGGGAGCACCAGTACTATTCGTAAAGAAAAAGGACGGCAGCATGAGATTATGTATAAACTATCGAGAGCTAAATAAGCTGACTATAAAGAATAGGTACCCTCTTCCCAGAATTGATGACCTATTCGACCAACTCAAAGGAGCTGTACATTTTTCCAAAATAGATTTAAGGACATGATATCACCAGTTGAAAATCAAACCGGAAGATATACCAAAGACTGTTTTTCACACTAGGTATGGACACTATGAGTTCTTAGTCATGTCGTTTGGATTAACCAATGCACCCGCAGCTTTTATGGATTTGATGAACAGAGTGTTCAAAAAGTACATGGATATATGTGTGATAGTTTTTATAGATGATATTCTGATCTACTCAAAGACAGAGCAAGAACATGCAGAACATTTGAGGATAGTCTTAGAAATCTTGAGGAATGAGAAATTGTATGCCAAGTTCTCGAAGTGCGAATTTTGGTTGAGAGAAGTTCAGTTTTTAGGACATGTGGTGAGTAGCAAAGGAGTTTTAGTTGACCCTGCCAAAATAGAGGCGGTATCCAATTGAGAAAGACCAGCAACCCCAACAGAGGTTAGGAGTTTCGTGGGTTTAGCAGGATATTACCGAAGATTCGTGCAAGACTTCACTAAGATAGCCGGTCCACTGACTAGACTTACCCGGAAGGCGGAAAAGTTCGTATGGACGGAAAAGTGTGAGGAGAGTTTTCAAGAACTGAAAAAGAGGCTGGTGTCAGCACCAGTGCTCGCTCTTCCCGATGGAAATGGAGAGTTTGTGATATACAGCGACGCATCGCTTAAAGGATTAGGATGTGTACTAATGCAGCACGGCAAGGTTATAGCGTATGCCTCTCGGCAATTGAAGGAATATGAGAGCAGATACCCTACGCATGACCTAGAATTAGCAGCCATAGTATTTGCCCTAAAAATTTGGAGACACTACCTATACGGTGAGAAATACGAGATCTACACTGACCATAAAAGCCTCAAATATATTTTTACTCAGAAGGAACTGAACATGAGACAAAGGAGATGGTTAGAGTTGATAAAAGACTACGACTGTGAAATTTTGTATCACCCGGGTAAAGCCAATGTGGTGGCTGACGCCCTTAGTAGGAAGGAAAGACTCAAGATGATAATGACATCGGAGGAATTAATTAAGGAATTTGAGAAGATGGAAATTGACGTGAGAATGACCGGTAAGGGAACAGAAGGATTATTTGAGATTAAGCTAGTACCAGAATTGACTGAAAAGATACGAATATGTCAGGAAAAGAAGATGAGTGAGGAAAAAGGGACATTGACCGGTGAAGAAGTGAGATGCGAGAAGGATGAGAAAGGGATCATGAGGTATGTGTCCCGGATTTGGATTCCGAATGTGCAAGAATTAAAGGACGAGCTGTTGCATGAAGGGCACAACTCTAGATATTCAATCCACCCAGGAAGTACGAAAATGTACCGTGACCTTAAGGAATATTATTGGTGGCCTAACATGAAGAGAGAAGTAGCGGAGTGGGTTAGCAAGTGCTTAACATGCCAAAGAGTGAAGGCGGAACACCAGCGACCTAGTGGACTGTTACGACCTCTGGAAATTTCGGAATGGAAATGGGAACACATAGCCATGGATTTTGTGACAGGCTTACCAAGGACAAAGACTAATCACGATGCTATATGGGTTATCATTGATAGACTGACCAAGTCCGCACACTTCCTACCAATCAACGAAAGGTACACCGTAGACAAGTTGGTAGATATTTACTTGAAGGAAATTGTAATAAGACACGGCGTTCCTGTAGCCATAGTGTCAGATAGAGACCCGAGGTTTAGTTCCCGATTTTGGAGAAGCTTCCAGGAATGTGTAGGCACCAGACTAAACATGAGTACCGCTTACCACCCCCAGACTGATGGACAAAGCGAAAGGACTATACAGACCCTAGAAGATATGATGCGAGTGTGTGCCATCGATTTCAAAGGAAATTGGGATGATCACTTACCCCTGATAGAATTTCTTACAACAATAGCTATCACGCTAGCATAGGAATGCTCCCGTATGAAGCTCTTTACGGGAGAAGATGTCGCTCTCCCCTGTGTTGGGATGAAGTTGGAGAACACAAGATATTAGGACGAGAGTTAGTCCAAGCGGACCAGAGAAATGGTAGAACTCATCAGAAGAGACTGGTAGCAGCCCAAGACAGACAAAAGAAGTACGCCGACCAGACCAGGAAGGATAAGGAATATGAAGTAGGAGATTCTGTGTTATTGAAGGTATCTCCGTGGAAAGGAGTGATGAGATTTGGAAAGAAATGGAAGCTGAGTCCCAGATTCATAGGACCCTTTGAAATTTCTAGGAGGATAGGACCTCTAGCTTACGAGCTCGCCTTGCCTCCTAATTTGCAACAAGTACACAACGTGTTTCACGTATCCATGTTGAGAAAGTACCATACCGATGCCCGACATGTAATAGAGTACGAGTAGGTAGATTTACAACCAAACCTGACCTACATCGAGCAGCCAGTTAGGATAATGGACCAGAAAGAACAAGTGCTGCGGAACAAAACGGTGAAGCTAGTTAGGATCTTGTGGAGAAATCAAAATGTTGAGGAATCAACTTGGGAACTTGAAGACACAATGAGGAATAGATATCCCCACTTATTTTCTATTGATTCCGGGACGGAATCCTTGTTAGAGGGGAAGACTGTAATAACTCGAATTTTTGAGACCCTGTAAAACGTTTAATGAATAGTAACCCTGACAGATGGGAAAAACTTTTGACCCCACACTATATAGTGCATGAGAAAATGAGTTTTCGGAATCGATATTACGACTATACGTACCAAATAAGTGTATGTAAACGCTATTAGTTTCGAAGAAAACGAACTTTGAAAAACGACCGTAATTACGACTTATCAAGGATTACGGGAATCACAATATAATTACGAGATTAAAATCCTACGAATTTATATTCAAGTAGGATAAATAAATATATAAGGAATAAATACGAACGGAATTACATTGCGAACCATTTACGAATAAGTATTACGGAGAATGTTTAAGTAACCGAGCGAACACGTAATCGATTAATTAAATGCAACGCACTAACTAAACCATGGTGAGGAAGTAACCATGGTTACTTCATCAAATAGTGAGCTAACCCTAGGATGACCAAGCTAGCTAGCAAATAGTGTGCTAAGAAGCTAACCTTGTAGTAATAGCTTGTAAGCTAGCAAGCTACAAGATATGTCCATGGATTTGGAGACAAGGAATAAACCTAAATGCTATCCTAGGAAGAATAAAGATCAAGTTGCAAAGAGATCAAGTCACCTTCCAAGAAGCAACCTAGAAATCATCCACGAGAAGCAACCAAGTGCTATAAATACCCCCCACCCCCATTTTCTTCCATTCGGCTATTGAAGGAAAATAAGGAAATTGGAATTCCAAACTCCAGCTCTAGTTCTTGTAAAATCACACAATTATTACCAAGCCTCCTACAACTAAACTAAGGTAAGAAAAATCTTTCATCTCTTTTTATCAAGGTTTGAGGGTGGAATAAATTTAAGAAACTACTAGTGAATAGTGTGAATAGTAACCTCTCTTTGGTTTCTTGATTTTAATGGTGGTTTTAGGTTCCAAAATCATACCAAGCACTTCCAAGCTCCACCACCTCAAGAAACATCTCAAGATTTCAAGAAAGGTAAAAATCTTGGCCTAACTTTATTTAAGGTTCACGTTTAAGATCCATTAGTAGGTGTTAGTAAACCTAGCTTACTAAGTGTTATTGATGAAATCTTGATGATTAAGTTAAGTAGATTTGAGGTTGGTTGTTGTTGCCTCAAAAATGATGTTCTTGAGAGGAGTTTGTGTGTTGATGATAAATTGATGACGGTTGGTGGTTGTTGTTGATAGTTAAGATGTAAACAAACCCCGATCGTAAACATAACTTCGTTAAAACCAACAACCGTAACTTTAGTTTCTGCAGAAAGTCCCAAAGTTGTAAACTGTAGATTCTTGAGAAATAACCTTTGTTTAGGATAGACAATTTTATAAGGACGTTTAGGCGCTTGAATCACTTGATTCCGATTTTACGGATCAAAAGTTATGATCGTTTTAGTAAAAGTGTTTTACGCGACACAAAACTGCTACGAATCACACTTTGAAAATATGAAGGATAGAAAGTATTCATAAATCATGAAATTTTTACAGAGAGTAACATATTGAGTTTACTAACTGTCATAAAAATTTCAAGTAAAATAATGATTTTTCAATTTTAAAAAATGTCGGAGCCGAGACCGCGCGAGTAAAACTGTAAGAATCCTAAGGAGCCGACGACGATATTGAGAATGAACTTAAGATACTTAGGAAAATGAAGTGACCATAAAGTTTTATGAACTTAAAAGAAATGTTAAGGGTAGTATGAATTGAGAGGGTGTATAATGAGTACACATGAGTGCGAGTTACCATAAGTTAGGACGGAACCTAACGAAATGAAATATGTTTATGGTTATAGATTTCCGAGCGGAACCTAGAGCATCCTCCACCTCGAGATACCCAGGAAAGTTACAAACCCAACCCATTTTTACTGTTGGGTTGTGAAAGGATGGTTTTACTATGATCGCTTAAAATACCATGTTGCCATGTAGTTGTTAAATTTTCACATAATATAGAGATTGTACGAAGTATATATCGTGAATGTTTTTCGCTTTAAGCGTGATGTGTTATATAAGACCGAGGGTCGGTCGGGATTTAAGATAAAACGTCGGGAATCGTTCCGGGATATATAGGGCGGATAAGTCCCATAGTAGTACGTTTTAAAAGGACTCATGCATTTAAGAAACATTAAATCCCTCGAACTTTTAAAACGTTTCCCAACAAGCATA